>NC_059192.1:70243626-70383626 GCF_020615455.1 Coregonus clupeaformis | reverse complement strand
TTCTCCTTCTCCTTCTCCTCTGCCTCGTCCTCCCTTCTCCTCCTCCTTCTCCTCTGCCTCGTCCACCCTTCTCCTTCTCCTTCTCCTCTGCCTCGTCCACCCTTCTCCTTCTCCTCTGCCTCGTCCTCCCTTCTCCTCCTCCTTCTCCTCTGCCCCGTCCTCCCTTCTCCTCCTCCTTCTCCTCTGCCTCGTCCTCCCTTCTCCTCCTCCTTCTCCTCTGCCTCGTCCTCCCTTCTCCTCCTCCTTCTCCTCTGCCTCGTCCTCCCTTCTCCTCCTCCTTCTCCTCTGCCTCGTCCACCCTTCTCCTTCTCCTTCTCCTCTGCCTCGTCCACCCTTCTCATTCTCCTCTGCCTCGTCCACCCTTCTCCTCCTCCTTCTCCTCTGCCTCATCCTCCCTTCTCCTCCTCCTTCTCCTCTGCCTCGTCCTCCCTTCTCCTCCTCCTTCTCCTCTGCCTCGTCCTCCCTTCTCCTTCTCCTCTGCCTTGTCCTCCCTTCTCCTCCTCCTTCTCCTCTGCCCCGTCCTCCCTTCTCCTTCTCCTTCTCCTCTGCCTCGTCCTCCCTTCTCCTCCTCCTTCTCCTCTGCCTCGTCCACCCTTCTCCTTCTCCTTCTCCTCTGCCTCGTCCACCCTTCTCCTTCTCCTCTGCCCCGTCCTCCCTTCTCCTCCTCCTTCTCCTCTGCCTCGTCCTCCCTTCTCCTCCTCCTTCTTCTCTGCCTCGTCCTCCCTTCTCCTCCTCCTTCTCCTCTGCCTCGTCCTCCCTTCTCCTCCTCCTTCTCCTCTGCCTCGTCCTCCCTTCTCCTCCTCCTTCTCCTCTGTCTCATCCTCCCTTCTCCTCCTCCTTCTCCTCTGCCTCGTCCTCCCTTCTCCTCCTCCTTCTCCTCTGCCTCGTCCTCCCTTCTCCTCCTCCTTCTCCTCTGCCTCGTCCTCCCTTCTCCTCCTCCTTCTCCTCTGCCTCGTCCTCCCTTCTCCTCCTCCTTCTCCTCTGCCTCGTCCTCCCTTCTCCTCCTCCTTCTCCTCTGCCTCGTCCACCCTTCTCCTTCTCCTCTGCCTTGTCCTCCCTTCTCCTCCTCCTTCTCCTCTGCCCCGTCCTCCCTTCTCCTCCTCCTTCTCCTCTGCCTCGTCCTCCCTTCTCCTCCTCCTTCTCCTCTGCCTCGTCCTCCCTTCTCCTCCTCCTTCTCCTCTGCCTCGTCCTCCCTTCTCCTCCTCCTTCTCCTCTGCCTCGTCCTCCCTTCTCCTCCTCCTTCTCCTCTGCCTCGTCCTCCCTTCTCCTTCTCCTCTGCCTCGTCCTACCTTCTCCTCCTCCTTCTCCTCTGCCTCTTCCTCTCTTCTCCTCCTCCTTCTCCTCTGCCTCGTCCTCCCTTCTCCTTCTCCTCTGCCCCGTCCTCCCTTCTCCTCCTCCTTCTCCTCTGCCTCTTCCTCTCTTCTCCTCCTCCTTCTCCTCTGCCTCGTCCTCCCTTCTCCTTCTCCTCTGCCTCGTCCTCCCTTCTCCTCCTCCTTCTCCTCTGCCTCGTCCTCCCTTCTCCTTCTCCTCTGCCTCATCCTCCCTTCTCCTCCTCCTTCTCCTCTGCCTTGTCCTCCCTTCCCCTCCTCCTTCCCTCCCTCCCTTTATCTTTATCATCCACCCTCTTCTCTACTTTTCTCTTGCATGCAGCAGTGTGTCTGTGTCTGTGCAGCTCAGCCAAATGAGCCGGTGTGTGAGTGTGTGTCTGGGCTGGTTGTTCCCTCATGAATATTCTAGTTGATCTGCAGGCGGTGACAATGACAGAGTTAATGACAGTGATAGATGGAGAGACAGCACTCCTTTAGCACTCTCCCTCCTTGTTTCTCTCTGTCCGTCCACCTCTTTCCCTCTCACTCAGCCGATGAGTGTGTGTGTGTGTGTGTGTGTGTGTGTGTGTGTGTGTGTGTGTGTGTGTGTGTGTGTGTGTGTGTGTGATCGTGTGGGTGTGGGTGTGAAGGCTATAAATTAGCTAACGTTCACCTTGTTTGCTAATCACTTGTTTAGGGGGCGGCAATAGTAAAAAATTATGTAATTATTTCCACACCCGTTTTTGACCCATCTCCAGCAAGAAGTAACATAATTTTTTCTCTCTCTCCTCAGGAGAGGATGTTTTGACCTTTGACCTTAGTAGCCTGGCGACCCTGGCTGTGGCCCGCAGTCTGGAGCTGGGGGGAGGAGCTACAGGGAGGGGGGAAGGGCAGCACTGTCCCGTCAGGAGGACCTTCAACCTACGACGGAAATGCAGCTGGAAGCCTCGCCACGAGCCGGTATGTGGGTATGCCTAAACACACATACAGTGCTATGAAAAAGTATTTGCCCCCTTTCTAATTTTCTCTACTCAAAAGTTAATCTGTCCATAGAACGTTCTTCCAAGAGTCTTGATGATCATCCAGGTGCTTTTTGGCAAACTTGAGTCAACTTTTTGGACGAGATGGGTCCCATTATGCCTGGCGAAAACCAAACACTGCATTCCACAGTAAGAACATCATACCAAAGATCAAGCATGGTGGTGGTGGTGTGATGGTTTGGGGATGCTTTGCTGCCTCAGGACCTGGACGACTTGCCTTAATAGAAGGAACCATGAATTCTGCTCTGTATCAGAGAATTCTACAGGAGAATGTCAGACCATCCGTCTGTGAGCTGAAGCTGAAGCGCAGCTGGGTCATGCAGCAAGACAATGATCCAAAACACACAATCAAATCTACATGAAAATTGCTAAAAAGCAACAGATTGGAAGTTTTGGAATGGCCTAGTCAAAGTCCAGACCTAATCCCAATTGAGATGTTGTGGCAGGACTTGAAACGAGCAGTTCATGCTTGAAAACCCACACGTCACTGAGTTAAAGCAGTTCTGCATGGAAGAGTGGGCCAAAATTCCTCCACAGTGACATGAGAGACTGATCAACAACTACAGGAAGCATTTGGTTGGAGTCATTGCAGCTAAAGGTGGCACAACCAGTTATTGAGTGTAAGGGGGCAATTACTTTTTCACACAGGGGAATTGGGTGTTGCTTAACTTTGTTTATGAAATAAATATGTAATTGTTGTGTTATTTGTTCACTTATGTTCCCTTTATCTAATATTAGGTTTTGGTTGAAGATCTGATAACATTCAGTATCACAAATATGCAAAAGTAGAGAAAATTAGAAAGGGGTCAAATACCTTTTCATAGCACTGTAGAACTTTCCACACACACAGAACTGAACACACACTCAAATGTACACACACACAGAACAGTCCTGTAGGTATACACACTCTACTTGTTTACTCAAACATATAATAAGAATATAACTGTACTGTATAAACACAGATACACAGTATATAAGTGTACTGTATTTATACAGATACACAGTTTATAACTGTACTGTATATATACACAGATACACAGTATATAACTGCACTGTATATATACACAGATACACAGTATATAACTGTACTGTATATATACACAGATACACAGTATATAACTGTACTGTATATACACAGATACACAGTATATTACTGTATATACACAGACACACAGTATATAACTGTACTGTATATACACAGCTACACAGTATATACCTGTACTGTATATACACAGATACACAGTATATAACTGTACTGTATATACACAGATACACAGTATATAACTGTACTGTATATATACACAGATACACAGTATATAACTGTACTGTATATATACACAGATACACAGTATATAACTGTACTGTATATATACACAGATACACAGTATATAGCTGTACTGTATATATACACACAGCTACACAGTATATAACTGTACTGTATATACACATATACACAGTATATTACTGTATATACACAGACACACAATATATAACTGTACTGTACATACACAGATACACAGTATATTACTGTATATACACAGACACACAGTATATAACTGTACTGTATATACACAGATACACAGTATATAACTGTACTGTTTATATACACAGATACACAGTATATAACTGTACTGTATATACACAGATACACAGTATATAACTGTACTGTATATACACAGATACACAGTATATACCTGTACTGTATATATACAGATACACATTATATAACTGTCCTGTATACACACAGATACACTGTATATAACTGTACTGTATACACATATGTATAGTATATAACTGTACTGTATATATATATATATATATATATATATACACAGCTACACATTATATAACTGTACTGTATATACACAGATACACAGTATATAAATGTACTGTATACACACAGATACACAGTATATAACTGTACTATATACACAGATACACATTATATAACTGTACTGTATATACACAGATACACAGTATATAAATGTACAATACACACAGATACACAGTATATAACTGTACTATATACACAGATACACAGTATATAACTGTACTGTATATACACAGATACACACTATATAACTGTACTGTATATATACACAGATACACAGTATATAACTGTACTGTTTATATACACAGATACACAGTATATAACTGTACTGTAAATACACACAGATACACAGTACACAACCTACATTTTCAATGGATCATCACACAGTACAGTCCATTTACAATCTACTATATACTTTATGTCTGTCTGTCTGTAGGTGTGTCCGGTGAAGGGTGCCATGGAGATGGTGGATGGGGCAGAGCTAGCGATGCGAGTGCAGCTAGCGGATATCCAGAGACGTTACAAAGAGAAACAGAGAGAACTGACAAAGCTGCAGAGAAAACATGACCACCAGAAAGCAGAGACCTCTCACAGCTCTGCTCGCAGAGGGCCCGGTCGCCCCCGTAAACGCAAGTCTACCCCCGGTCCCAGCGCCCCAGATGGCCCCAAGAGACTCAGGTGAGTGTCTCCGCAGAGAATCTTCTATCCAGATATTTATTCAATTATACAAGTTTCAAGTTTCAAGTTTTAATGTCACATGCACAAATACAGTGAAATGCCTTTCTTGCAAACTCAAAACCCAACAATGCAATAATCAATAACAATCTATTACTAGAAAAAAACACACAAGAAATAAGAATAAGAAATATGAAATACACAATAAAGTAAGTAACTAAGCAAACTATATACAGGACATACTTAAAAAGTAAGTTCCAATAACATATTTACATGTGCAGGAGTGATATAGGTAGATATGTATAGGGGTAAGGGGACTAGGCAACAGGATATAAGATAAACAGAGTAGCAGCAGCTGGTATGTGAGTGGGTGTGCGGGTGTGTAGAGTCAGTATAAAGGTATGTGCATATTATGTGTGAGTGAGAAAATGATGGAGTGAGTGTTTGTGTGTGTGTTGGAGTGACAGTGTGTGTGAGTGTGTAGGGCCCTGTGAGTGTGCATAGAAACAGTGCAAATATTGAAATAAAAGGTCAGTAAAGATAGGTAAACTACGTCCATGTAGCTATTTTGTTTGCTATTTATCAGTTGTATTGCTTGGGGATAGAAGCTGTTCAAGAGCCTGTTGGTGTCAGACTTGATGCACCGGTACCTCTTGCCGTGCGCCAGCAGAGAGAATAGTCTATGGCTTGGGTGGTTGGGGTCTTTGACGATTTTCCGGGCCTTCTTTTCACACCGCCTGATATAGAGGTCCTGGATGGCAGGGAGCTCGGCCCCAGTGATGTACTGGGCTGTCCGTACCACCCTCTGTAGTGCCATTCGATCGAGGGCGGTGCTATTGCCATACCAAGCAGTGATGCAGCCAGTCAATATGCTCTCAATGGTACAGCTGCAGAATATTTGAAGATTTGAGGGCCCATGCCAAACTTTTTCAACCTCCTGAGAGGGAAGAGGCACTGTCACGCCTTCTTTACTGCTGTGCATGTGTGTTTGGATCATTTTAAGTCTTTAGTGTTTGTACACCGAGGAACTTGAAGCTGTCTACCTGCTCCACTGCCGCCCCGTCGATGTGGATGGGGGTGTGCTCGCCCCTCCGTTTCCTATAGTCCACGATCAGCTCCTTGGTCTTGGTGACGTTGAAGGAAAGGTTGTTGCTCCGGCACCACACTGCCAGGTCACTGACCTCCTCCCTGTAGGCTGACTCATCGTCGCCGGTGATCAGGACTACTACCGTCGTGTCGTCAGCGAACTTGATGATGGTGTTTGAGTCGTGCACGGCCACAC
Source organism: Coregonus clupeaformis (assembly GCF_020615455.1). Taxonomy (NCBI): domain Eukaryota; kingdom Metazoa; phylum Chordata; class Actinopteri; order Salmoniformes; family Salmonidae; genus Coregonus; species Coregonus clupeaformis. The sequence continues at coordinate 70,377,491 of NC_059192.1, read as the reverse complement.
AGTCGTGGATGAACAGGGAGTACAGGAGGGGACTAAGCACGCACCCCTGAGGGGCCCCTGTGTTGAGGGTCAGCATGGTGGAGGTGATGCTGCCTACCCTTACCACCTGGGGGCGGCCCATCAGGAAGTTCAGGATCCAGTTGCAGAGGGAGGTGTTCAGACCCAGAGTCCTAAGCTTGGTGATGAGCTTGGAGGGGATAATGATGTTGAACGCTGAGCTGTAGTCAATGAACAGCATTCTCACATAGGTATTCCTCTTATCTAGGTGGGTGAGGGCAGTGTGGAGAGCAATTGAGATTGCGTCATCTATGGATCTGTTGGGGCGGTATGCAAATTGGAGTGGGTCTAGGGTGTCTGGGATGGTGGAGTTAATGTGTGCTATAACCAGCCTCTCAAAGCACTTCACGATTACAGATGTAATAGAGTTCTTAGGAACAGAAATGATTGTGGTCATTTTTAAACATGTGGGGATTACAGACTGGGACAAGGAGAGGTTGAAAATGACTGTGAATATGCCTGCCAGCTGTTCTGCGCATGCTCTGAGAATGCGCCCTGGAATACCGTCGGGGCCCGCAGCCTTGCGGGTGTTGACCTGTTTAAAGACCCTTCTCACGTCGTCCTCGGAGAGCGAGATCATCCAGTCCTCTGGGTTGGTGACGGCCCTCACACCCGGCTCGATGTTGTTGTTGTCAAAGCGTGCATAAAATGCATTGAGTTTGTCTGGTAAAGAGGCATCATTGGGCAGATCACGGCTGGATATTCCTTTGTAATCCGTAATGGACTGTAGCCCATGCCACATGTGGCGGGAGTCGGAGCCTGTGTAATATGATTCCACGTTATTCCTATTGTCACGCCCTGACTCAGGGGACGCTTATATGTTGAGTCAGGGTGTGTATATTCTATGTTGTGTAGTTCTATGTTTTATTCTAGTATGTGTATTTCTATGTTGGCCGGTGTGGTTCCCAATCAGAGGCAGCTGTCGCTCGTTATCTCTGATTGGGGACCATACTTAGGCAGCCTATGGGCTCTATTGAGTTGTGGGATCTTGTTCCGTGTGAGGTTTGTTGTGTGTACCTTAGGACGTCACGTATCGTTGGTTTATTGTTTTGTCGTTGTGTTTATTCGTTAAATAAACATGCATGCATATCACGCTGCGCCTTGGTCTGACCCGTCTATGAACGAACGTGACAGCTATATTGTCCTTTTGCTCGTTTGATGACTCTGCGGAGGTCATAGAGGGACTTATTTGACTTATTCCTGTCCTCAGCCGTAGCCTCAGGGTTGTCTATGATAGCCCTGTGTGTGGTAGCCCTGCTCTTTAGTTTAGCACCAACCTCAGTGTTAATCCAGGGCTTTTTATTGGGGAAGCATGAACCTTCACCGTGGGTACGACGTCGCCGATGCATTTCCTAATGAAGCCAGTGACGGAGGTGGTTACCTCGTCGATGTTATCGTAGTCTCTAAACATATTCCAATCAGCGCTAGCAAAGCAGTCCTGTACCATACCCTCTGATTCTGGTGACCATTTCTCAACGGAGCGAATCGTGAGTACTTCAAGGAAGGGCCTTGTATCCTTGCTTGTGGGTAGAATAGCAGTGGTCTAGGACTTTATCGCCCCTAGTGGCGTTGGAGACGTGCTGATGGAAGTTGGGCATTAATTAAAATCGCCTACAACCAGAAAGGCAGCCTCTGGGTGTAGGGTTTCCCACTTGTTTATAGCCTTGTACAGCTTGTTATTTGTATTGTCCTGAGGTGGAATGTATACAGCAGTCACGATAACAGCTGAAAACTCCTTTGGGAGGTAGAAGGGTCGGCATTTGACCATCAGGTATTCCAAGACGGGTGAACAGTGGTTCGACACTTCCACCGTGCTGGAATTAGCACACCAGTTGGAGTTGATGAAGAGGCAAACCCCTCCCCCCTCGATTTCTCTGACTCCGCTGTCCTGTCCGCCCGGTGAATGGAGAATCCATTGAGTTGGATAGCCGTGGGGGGTATATTGTCTGAGAGCCATGTTTCTGAAAAGCAAGAATATTGCAGTTCCGAGAGTCCCGTTGGTAGCAAATCCACGATTGGAGGTCATCCAGTAGAATGGAGGGAAGAGGTGGCCGGTTTTCCCTTCGCCTTAAGCTCTCTGTACCACTGGCGTTTCCTCTTGGGTCGCCTGAAAATTGGGTTGGAATTACAGAGAGAGCCCAGGGCAGATTAGTCGAAGTAGAAGCCGGAACTGGGGTAAGTAACTGCCGATCTAATGTTCAAGAGGTCTTGTCGGTTGTAAGAAATAATAGAGGATACATTTCGGGAAAATAAAGTAAAAATAAAGGATAAAATAATCACAAAATAGCAAAGTTGGATCACAGCAAACCGGCTGCCATACAGTACGGCGCCATCTTGGTTTTTCCTTTACATGGCATAGAAATATTGTTGCCTGAGATTAACCTTGTTGAGGTTCTTTATGAGAGGAACTGCTACCTCCCTCTCTCTCTCTCTCTCTCTCTCTCTCTTTCTCTCTCTTACACACACACACACACACACACACACACACACACACACACACACACACACACACACACACACACACACACACACACACACACACACACACACACACACACACACCATATTTATCACTACCATTGATTATGTCCTGACTCCCTCTCACCCTCAGCACATATTAATATGGACAAAGTCACCATGTAAACTTATCACAGTGATGAATGACTCCACACCCCCCTCTTCTAACACACACACACACACACACACACACACACACACACACACACACACACACACACACACACACACACGATTACAAAGCAAATCCCCTAATGCCCTACACAGTGTTAAATCATCATATTGATGGATGTGTTTTTTGGCTGTGCTCCACCTATGGTAGTGTGTTCCCCTCGCTCTGATAAACTGATTAAACAAGGTTTATCACGGTTACCACAGTGATTACAACACACTAATGAAAAATGACAATACACACACGAACACACATGCACACACACACACACACAGACGAATAACACACACACACAGACAACACACACACACATGCGCGCACACACACACACACACACACACACACACACACACACACACACACACACACACACACAACACAACACAACACACACATGCACACACATCCCATATTTCTTTAATTACTGGAGCTGGCTGGTAAGTGACAGGGAGTATTTTTTGTCTTAATTAATGAGTGTGGTATTCCTTCATCTTTGAGAGAGAGAGGCCAGAGACAGAGAGAGAGAGAGTTCCTTTAGAAACTGGTCTGTTGGTGTCAGTACTGGTGTTAGGTTTAGGGTGTCAGTACTGGTGTTTGGGTTAGGGTGTCAGTCCTGGAGTTAGGTTTAGGGTGTCAGTACTGGTGTTAAGGTTAGGGTGTCAGTACCGGTGTTAGGGTTTAGGGTGTCAGTACCGGTGTTATGTTTAGGGTGTCAGTACCGGTGTTAGGTTTAGTGTGTCAGTACTGATGTTAGGGTTAGGGTGTCAGTACCGGTGTTATGGTTAGGGTGTCAGTACCGGTGTTAGGTTTTAGGGTGTCAGTACTGGTGTTAAGGTTAGGGTGTCAGTACTGGTGTTAGGTTTAAGGTGTCAGTACTGGTGTTAGGGTTAGGGTGTCAGTACCGGTGTTAGGGTTAGGGTGTCAGTACCGGTGTTAAGATTAGGGTGTCAGTACTGGTGTTAGGTTTGGGTGTCAGTACTGGTGTTAGGTTTGGGTGTCAGTACTGGTGTTAGGTTTAGGGTGTCAGTACTGGTGTTAAGGTTAGGGTGTCAGTACCGGTGTTAGGGTTTAGGGTGTCAGTACCGGTGTTATGGTTAGGGTGTCAGTACTGGTGTTATGGTTAGGGTGTCAGTACTGGTGTTAAGGTTAGGGTGTCAGTACTGGTGTTAGGATTAGGATGTCAGTACTGGTGTTAGGCTTAGGGTGTCAGTACTGGTGTTAGGTTTAGGGTGTCAGTGCCGGTGTTATGGTTAAGGTGTTAGTACCGGTGTTATGGTTAGGGTGTCAGTACTGGTGTTAGGATTGGGTGTCAGTACTGGTGTTAGGGTTAGGGTGTCAGTACTGGTGTTAGGGTTAGGGTGTCAGTACTGGTGTTAGGTTTAGGGTGTCAGTACTGGTGTTAGGGTTAGGGTGTCAGTGCCGGTGTTAGGATTAGGGTGTCAGTACTGGTGTGAGGTTTAGGGTGTCAGTACTTGTGTGAGGGTTAGGGTGTCAGTACTGGTGTGAGGTTTAGGGTGTCAGTACTGGTGTTAGGTTTAGGGTGTCAGTACTGGTGTTAGGATTAGGGTTACAGTAATGTTGTTAGGAATAGGGTGCCAGTACTGGTGTTAGGATTAGGGTGTCGGTACCTGGTGTTAGGATTAGGGTGTCAGTACTGGTGTTAGGTTAGGGTGTCAGTACCGGTGTTAGGATTAGGGTGTCAGTACCGGTGTTAGGGTTAGGGTGTCAGTACCAGTGTTAGGGTTAGGGTGTCAGTACCGGTGTTAGGCTTAGGGTGTCAGTATTGGTGTTAGGCTTAGGGTGTCAGTACTGGTGTTAGGCTTAGGGTGTCAGTACTGGTGTTAGGTTTAGGGTGTCAGTACTGGTGTTAGGTTTAGGGTGTCGGTACTGGTGTTAGGTTTAGGGTGTCAGTACCTGGCAGCGGTGTTGAAGAGAGGAAAAAGGGAAGCCCTGTTGTTATTGTAATGTATTTCTCTGTGGATTTTACAGCATTCTACGTCAATTTTATGCCCTTGTCCCCTCTTCACACACTCTCCTTCCAGTGAGGATGTGACTGAGGGCTAACGCTGGGGCTTAGGGACTGACTCAGGGTCAAAAGGTCAGAGGTTGAAAGCAGAGGTCAGGGGGTGATGGCGACAGACGGGTTAGGGCTGGGCAACTGAGGGTTGATGTGTGGGATGGGAATGAGGGGTATGGGTAGAGTTGCAAAATTACAGACACTTTAAATAAATTCCCTGGATTTCTTGCTTATTCCATCCGAATTCCAGAATTCCTCCAACCGGGATTTCCGGAAAACCAGGGAATTTATTGATGGTTCCTGGAATTTTGCAACCCTAGGTATGGGGGATGTGGGAGTTTGTTAGGGGGAGTTTAGGAAGCTGACTTCTCTGTAGATCCTGACTTCAGCAGATCAGTGTTCTCTTTCTCTCAGGTTTCACATTACAAATCCTATCTTCCCCTCCTCCTGTCATGCTCCTCCTTTCCTCCACTCATTCCCTGCTTTATCCTCTCCTCTCCCTTCTCCCTTTACTCCGCTCCTTCCCCAACTCTGTCTCCCTTCCTTCCTTCCTTCCTTCCTTCCTTCCTTCCTTCCTTCCTTCCTTCCTTCCTTCCTTCCTTCCTTCCTTCCTTCCTTCCTTCCTTCCTTCCTTCCTTCCTTCCTTCCTTCCTTCCTCCATCCCTCCCTCCCTCCCTCCCTCCCTCCCTCCCTTCCAAGAGAGGAGGTGGAGAGAAAGAGAAAAAGGGTAGTGGAGCAGTGGTGTTCAATAGAGGTGTTTATCCATCCAGTCCTGGAGCAAGGAGTAGTGGTGTTCAATAGAGGTGTTAATCCATGCAGCCCTGGAGCAGGGAACAGTGGTGTTCAATAGAGGTGTTTATCCGTCCAGCCCTGGAGCAGGGAGCAGTGGTGTTCAATAGAGGTGTTTATCCGTCCAGCCCTGGAGCAGGTAGCAGTGGTGTTCAATAGAGGCTGTAGTGGAACAGTTTGAGAACTTCAAGTTTCTTGGTGTTTACATCACCAACCAACTATCATGGTCCAAACACACCAAGACAGTTGTGAAGAGGGCACGATAAAACCTATTCCCTTTCAGGAGACTGAATAGATTTGGTATGGGTCCTCATTTCCTCAAAAAGTTATACAGCTGCACCATCGAGAGCATCCTGACTGATTGCATCACCGCCTGGTATGGCAACTGCTCGGCCGCCGACCGCAAGGCACAACAGAGGGTAGTGTTTACAGCCCAGTACATCACTGGGGCCAAGCTTCCTGCCATCCAGGACCTCTATACCAGGCGGTGTCAGAGGAAGGCCCTACAAATTGTCAATGTCTCCAGCCACCCTAGTCATAGACTGTTCTCTCTGCTACCGCACGGCAAGCAGTACCGGAGCGCCAAGTCTAGGTCCAAAAGGCTTCTTAACAGCTTCTACCCCCAAGCCATAAGACTCCTGAACAGCTAATCATGGCTACCTGGACTATTTGCAGGTCAAAGGACAGACTCTCCATGAGTTTGCCTCGTCTCTCTCTCTCTCTCTCTCTTTTGCTCCCTCCAATACTCACCCTCCTGCCACCCTCTCTCTCTCTGTTTTTCTTCAGTAGCTGTCTTGCAATCTATTCGTCCCTTTTTCTTGTGGTTATTCAGCAGGGTCTCATATTCACACTCCTCTTAGTTATTTCAGAGTTGACCGACAGAAGGCTTTCTGTTCCAAACACAGCGTCCGCACGGGAAAGGAACCCCCCCTCTCTTTCTACTCATCAAAGGCTAGAGAGAGAGAAGGGGAAAAAATGAGAGAGAAAGCAGAAGAGCTGTTGGGAGAGGGATAGAGAGCAGAAAGACTAGAGATGACCTGTTACCGTGTCTTTCATCTTCTTTGGGTTTTTTGTTTGTTTCTAAAAATCCAACTCTTTCTTCTTCGTGTGTTTGTCTCACCATCTTTTCTAAAATCCAACTCTCTCTTCTTTGTGTGTTTGTCTCACCATCTTTTCTAAAATCCAACTCGCTCTTCTTCGTGTGTTTCAGGGCGGAGGATGATGAAGCAGAAGGGGGCGGAGAGAAGCGGAGGAAGAGGATGACCAATCATGGCTTCCTCACAAGGAGGAGAGGTCGTCCCAGCCTGAGCTCCCGACTAGCACGGAGGGTGACCCAGCTGAAGCAGAAGGTTGTGGCCCAGAGAAGTGCACCGTCAGGGGGCATGCATTGCCGTAGACGGGACCCTAGACCTGGAGTCCATGCAAACTGCAGAGAGAGTGACACAGGTAAAACACACACACACAGGCATGCACACACACAAACACACACACGCACGTAAACCTTGTACCACATACACTCCCTGACACTAACACACCCATCTCGCCATGTTCACCCAGCAGCCAATACATCCAGTACCCAGCAGGACTGGGCGCCCAATCAGGGGGTGAGGAGGAGGAGGAGAGGTCGGCCAAAGGTCAAACTCTGCGGACCTTCGACCAGAGTCCTCCGTAGAGGAGGCGGGGCCTCTGTGGAGCAGGAAATGAACGAGGGGAAGAGCAACAGTGAGAGCTCAGGCCAGGGTAAGATACGTCTCAGTGGGATGTCTCCCAGCTGTGTGTGTGTGTGTGTTAGAGAGTGAGATGTCTTCCATCACGGTGGCCTCCTCTCACTTCCCGGCTCGTCTGTCACACCATTAAAACCGTTAACGGCTTCCCACTGGCATGCGGCCCCCAAAACCACGCCGTAACGTGAACCCCAATATCGCCTCTTTTAGAATGTCACACCCCTGTCGCCCCTCCTGCACCCCCTCAACCCAACCAGTAGAGACGCAATGTCCCCCCTTCCCCAATAATCTCAAATTAACATTTCATAGAAATGAAGTCAATAACTTATTGAAGTGGCCCTATTGTGTAGGTCCTGTGTGTGTGTGTGTGTGTGTGTGTGTGTGAGAGAGAGAGTGTTGACGAGAACGCTGTGTAAATGACAAGTGTGTCAGCGATGTCTCGACACCCGACACGACCCCTGTAGTCAGCCACACACAGCTGCCAATAAAGATCTGATCTGTGTTTGTGTGTGAGTTTGTGTGTGTGTGTGCGTGCTTTCATGCGTGTGTGCGTGATTGAGTGTGTGTGCATGCATTTGTGTGTGTGGTGCTGATGTTTGTCTGTGCATGAGAAAGACAGGACCATTGGGTTTCCTTGACCACAGTTATTGAAAAGGCCATGCATTTCTGGATGGCCAACTGACCATAGGAGTGTGTTTTACAGTATATATATGTACTGTTTGTGTAGTGTCTTCACTGCCTATCTGTGCTGTGTGAGTTTGTTGCCTAAAGGCTAAAGGCCACTGAGTTATTTTACGATATAGCTGCTCTACACTGTCATCCAATGGAGCCTGAGATTGAGATGGTCGTGTCACAACTGATCTCAAGACAATTTCTAATGGATGTTATTGATCACTTGATCCCACAGAGGAGGAAGAGGAGATGCACTACGACAGCGACGAAGGAACCAATGACGTGAATACAATGACACCATCTTCCAAAGACACGCCAACAGACTCTGCTGTGATTGGCCCAGCTGCTAAGCTTCAAGACAATCAGAAAGCCAGGAGCAAGGAGGAGAGGCAAGGTGATGATGTGAGCATACCCAGTGTGGCGCTGAGGAGGAGAGGAGCCCCCTGCAGGCCGGGCCCTGTTACTGCAGATGGGAGATGCCCAGAGCTCCAGGAGCCACAGGGGGCTAGGAGAGAACCTGTACCCAGCTGGAGGGTCTCGTTAGTGGGCAACAGTCTCCAGGACAGCAGGGGGATCCAGGGACCTGTGGTGGAGGCCAAGAGGAAGAGCTCAGGACAACAAAGCATTCTGGGAAAGGTGAGGGGGGGAATGGGAGGACCTGTGGGGGGGGTTCAGTCTCTAGGTTAATCAAAAACAGCTTCCTCTGTTAAAATCTCCCTCAACTACTTGAGACAGTTAAGATGCACGTGTTACGGTGTCTCCCTAGCTACATGGTGATCATGATCATTGTCTATAATGCTAACCTGTCCTGTGTGGTTGTTCCAGAGGAGAGGCTGCTGGCTGGAGACTGAGACCCAGAGAGAGGACACCACCAGGGGCAGGAGGAACAAGAAGAAGCAGGTGAGGATGGGGATCAGAATGGGCATGGTGGAGGGGGGAAGGAGGGATAGGTGCAAACAGAAAGAGGCAGTGTGGAACAGGAAATGGCAGTTGGTGGAGAGGTAGAATCCTGAGTAGAAAGAACAGGTAGAGTACAGTAGAAGAGAGAGGTAGAGGAATGAGGAGTTGGAGTGACTAAAGGGCATTCAGATCCGTGACAGTTGGAAAAGTGATGATGTTAGGCAGTTGGAAGAATGAGGAGAAGCTACAGTGGGGAAAAAAAGTATTTAGTCAGCCACCAATTGTGCAAGTTCTCCCACTTAAAAAGATGAGAGAGGCCTGTAATTTTCATCATAGGTACACGTCAACTATGACAGACAAAATGAGAAAAAAAAATCCAGAAAATCACATTGTAGGATTTTTAATGAATTTATTTGCAAATGATGGTGGAAAATAAGTATTTGGTCAATAACAAAAGTTTCTCAATACTTTGTTATATACCCTTTGTTGGCAATGACACAGGTCAAACGTTTTCTGTATGTCTTCACAAGGTTTTCACACACTGTTGCTGGTATTTTGGCCCATTCCTCCATGCAGATCTCCTCTAGAGCAGTGATGTTTTGAGGCTGTCGCTGGGCAACACGGACTTTCAACTCCCTCCAAAGATTTTCTATGGGGTTGAGATCTGGAGACTGGCTAGGCCACTCCAGGACCTTGAAATGCTTCTTACGAAGCCACTCCTTCGTTGCCCGGGCGGTGTGTTTGGGATCATTGTCATGCTGAAAGACCCAGCCACGTTTCATCTTCAATGCCCTTGCTGATGGAAGGAGGTTTTCACTCAAAATCTCACGATACATGGCCCCATTCATTCTTTCCTTTACACGGATCAGTCGTCTTGGTCCCTTTGCAGAAAAACAGCCCCAAAGCATGATGTTTCCACCCCCATGCTTCACAGTAGGTATGGTGTTCTTTGGATGCAACTCAGCATTCTTTGTCCTCCAAACACGACGAGTTGAGTTTTTACCAAAAAGTTCTATTTTGGTTTCATCTGACCATATGACATTCTCCCAATCCTCTTCTGGATCATCCAAATGCACTCTAGCAAACTTCAGACGGGCTGGACATGTACTGGCTTAAGCAGGGGGACACGTCTGGCACTGCAGGATTTGAGTCCCTGGCGGCGTAGTGTGTTACTGATGGTAGGCTTTGTTACTTTGGTCCCAGCTCTCTGCAGGTCATTCACTAGGTCCCCCCGTGTGGTTCTGGGATTTTTGCTCACCGTTCTTGTGATCATTTTGACTCCCACGGGGTGAGATCTTGCGTGGAGCCCCAGATCGAGGGAGATTATCAGTGGTCTTGTATGTCTTCCATTTCCTAATAATTGCTCCCACAGTTGATTTCTTCAAACCAAGCTGCTTACCTATTGCAGATTCAGTCTTCCCAGCCTGGTGCAGGTCTACAATTTTGTTTCTGGTGTCCTTTGACAGCTCTTTGGTCTTGGCCATAGTGGAGTTTGGAGTGTGACTGTTTGAGGTTGTGGACTGGTGTCTTTTATACTGATAACAAGTTCAAACAGGTGCCATTAATACAGGTAACGAGTGGAGGACAGAGGAGCCTCTTAAAGAAGAAGTTACAGATCTGTGAGAGCCAGAAATCTTGCTTGTTTGTAGGTGACCAAATACTTATTTTCCACCATAATTTGCAAATAAATTCATTAAAAATCCTACAATGTGATTTTGTGGATAATTTTTCTCAATTTGTCTGTCATAGTTGACGTGTACCTATGATGAAAATTACAGGCCTCTCTCATCTTTTTAAGTGGGAGAACCTGCACAATTGGTGGCTGACTAAATACTTTTTTTCCCCACTGTATATATAACCTAACTGGAAAGGTAATAGAAATGTGCTTTTGGCGAGATTCCTTGCCAGCACCCATAAAAGTCTGAAGCTATGGCGTGACCTATCTTATCAAAGGGTTTATTAGCTAACTCTGCATGGGCGGATCAGTTTAAAACAACCGTGATCAGCTGGTGAGATATACGGCCGTTGAATAAGGCTGATAGCATGTGTGAGTTGCCTAAACAACAGTCTAATGTGTTCTGGTGAGAACAGCCCTGAGGTGGGACTACATTTACATTACATTTACGTCATTTAGCAGACGCTCTTATCCAGAGCGACTTACAAATAGGTGCATTCACCTTATAGCCAGTGGGATCACCACTTTACAATGTTTTTTTTTGTTTTTTTGTTTTTGGGTTGGGGTTTGGGTTGGGGTAAGGGGGGGTAGAATGATTACTTTATCCTATCCCAGGTATTCCTTAAAGAGGTGGGGTTTCAAATGTCTCCGGAAGGTGATGAGTGACTCCGCTGTCCTGGCGTCGTGAGGGAGCTTGTTCCACCATTGGGGTGCCAGAACAGCGAACAGTTTTGACTGGGCTGAGCGGGAACTATGCTTCCGCAGAGGTAGGGGAGCCAGCAGGCCAGAGGTGGATGAACGCAATGCCCTCGTTTGGGTGTAGGGACTGATCAGAGCCTGAAGGTACGGAGGTGCCGTTCCCCTCACAGCTTCGTAGGCAAGCACCATGGTCTTGTAGCAGAACACCAGTCTAATGTGTTCTGGTGAGAACAGCCCTGAGGTGGGACTAAACACCAGTCTAATGTGTTCTGGTGATAACAGCCCTGAGGTGGGGCTAAACACCAGTCTAATGGGTTCTGGTGAGAACAGCCCTGAGGTGGGACTAAACACCAGTCTAGTGTGTTCTGGTGAGAACAGCCCTGAGGTGGGACTAAACACCAGTCTAATGTGTTCTGGTGAGAACAGCCCTGAGGTGGGACTAAACACCAGTCTAATGTGTTCTGGTGAGAACAGCCCTGAGGTGGGACTAAACACCAGTCTAATGTGTTCTGGTGAGAACAGCCCTGAGGTGGGACTAAACATCAGTCTAATGTGTTCTGGTGATAACAGCCCTGAGGTTTGACTAAACACCAGTCTAATGTGTTCTGGTGAGAACAGCCCTGAGGTGGGACTAAACACCAGTCTAGTGGGTTCTGGTGAGAACAGCCCTGAGGTGGGACTAAACACCAGTCTAATGTGTTCTGGTGAGAACAGCCCTGAGGTGGGACTAAACACCAGTCTAGTGTGTTGTGGTGAGAACAACCCTGAGGTGGGACTAAACACCAGTCTAGTGTGTTGTGGTGAGAACAGCCCTGAGGTGGGACTAAACACCAGTCTAATGTGTTGTGGTGAGAACAGCCCTGCGGGGGGGCTGAACACCAGTCTAATGTGCTGTGGTGAGAACAGCCCTGAGGTGGGACTAGACACCAGTCTAATGTGTTCTGGTGAGAACAGCCCTGAGGTGGGACTAAACACCAGTCTAGTGTGTTGTGGTGAGAACAGCCCTGAGGTGGGACTAAACACCAGTCTAATGTGTTCTGGTGAGAACAGCCCTGAGGTGGGGCTAAACACCAGTCTAATGTGTTCTGGTGAGAACAGCCCTGAGGTGAGACTAAACACCAGTCTATTGTGTTCTGGTGAGAACAGCCCTGAGGTGGGACTAGACACCAGTCTAGTGTGTTCTGGTGAGAACAGCCCTGAGATGGGACTAAACACCAGTCTAATGTGTTCTGGTGAGAACAGCCCTGAGGTGAGACAAAACACCAGTCTAGTGTGTTGTGGTGAGAACAGCCCTGAGGTGGAACTAGACACCAGTCTAGTGTGTTCTGGTGAGAACAGCCCTGAGGTGGGACTAAACACCAGTCTAGTGTGTTCTGGTGAGAACAGCCCTGAGGTGGGCCTAAACACCAGTCTAGTGTGTTCTGGTGAGAACAGCCCTGAGGTGGGACTAAACACCAGTCTAGTGTGTTCTGGTGAGAACAGCCCTGAGGTGGGACTAAACACCAGTCTAGTGTGTTCTGGTGAGAACAGCCCTGAGGTGGGGCTAAACACCAGTCTAATGTGTTCTGGTGAGAACAGCCGTAAGGTGGGACTAAACACCAGTCTAGTGTGTTCTGGTGAGAACAGCCCTGAGGTGGGGCTAAACACCAGTCTAGTGTGTTCTGGTGAGAACAGCCCTGAGGTGGGACTTAACACCAGTCTAGTGTGTTCTGGTGAGAACAGCCCTGAGGTGGGACTTAACACCAGTCTAGTGTGTTCTGGTGAGAACAGCCCTGAGGTGGGGCTAAACACCAGTCTAGTGTGTTCTGGTGAGAACAGCCCTGAGGTGGGGCTAAACACCAGTCTAGTGTGTTCTGGTGAGAACAGCCCTGAGGTGGGACTTAACACCAGTCTAGTGTGTTCTGGTGAGAACAGCCCTGAGGTGGGACTTAACACCAGTCTAGTGTGTTCTGGTGAGAACAGCCCTGAGGTGGGACTTAACACCAGTCTAGTGTGTTCTGGTGAGAACAGCCCTGAGGTGGAACTAAACACCAGTCTAATGTGTTCTGGTGATAACAGCCCTGAGGTGGGACTAAACACCAGTCTAGTGTGTTCTGGTGAGAACAGCCCTGAGGTGGGACTAAACACCAGTCTAGGGTGTTCTGGTGAGAACAGCCCTGAGGTGGGACTAAACACCAGTCTAGTGTGTTCTGATGAGAACAGCCCTGAGCTGGGACTAAACACCAGTCTAGTGTGTTCTAGTGAGAACAGCCCTGAGGTGGGACTAAACACCAGTCTAGTGTGTTCTGGTGAGAACAGCCCTGTGGTGGGACTAAACACAGAACAAAAACACAAATCTATACACACACACTTACTAAACAAACACACGCACGCACACACCCAGAGAGGTGAGTAATCTTCCATACCCTCTGGTGACGAAACCTCTGTCACTGTAATATATGGTCCCTTCATGTGGAACACTCCCATACACACACACTCTTTGGAAAGCCCAGATACAGGCAGAAACCTGTCGAACAGGCTGATTTTGCAGCTCCATCATCAGTCATCATTCATCATTAGGAAACCAGCTCAAACCAGAATGGGACAGGATCTGTTTGTGTGTGCGCTTTTTGAGGTCGGTTCAGTTTCAGTTACATTATTAAAAAAACATTAAATGCACTATGCCTTATGTGGGTTGAATGCAGTAACAACACAGAATACAACAATTAATAAAAGTTCCATGATGGTAGTGACTTCCCATGACTGATTATCACTTATTAACCATTGTCAAGTACATTAAGGAACGGGACGGACCAAGGTGCAGTGTGAACGGCGAACATGTTTATTAACTAATAAACACACGAAACAGTAACCAAAACAACAAACTTAACCGTGACGGTCCAAAGGCTAACACACAAACCTAAACATGAACATAACCAAATCCCACAACGCAGGCAGGAAAACTGGCTGCCTAAGTATGATCCCCAATCATAGACAACGAGCGACAGCTGCCTCTGATTGGGAACCACACCCGGCCAAACATAACCTAGAACATAACCTAGAATATATTCACACCCTGACCAAACTAGCTAAAGTTCTATAGGCCAGGGCGTGACAACCATCATTTATTCACATTACTTTACTTTAATAAAATATATCAGTTGTTGTCTATATTACGTTTGTTTTATTTGATGACTTTATTATTTTACTCCAAGTCATCATCTCATCTCTATAGAGCTGCTGCCTATGCTGTCTGACAAAATCACTATTTTAGTAGTGCTTCAAAGTAAATATAACTGTTGAATACCAACTATCAATCACTTAGATCATGTATTTTCAGGTAGAGATAGCTCGCGAAGCAACAGCTGCTCTCTATATCAGCTCACATCACTCATTCTTCTGTAGCAGGCGTAAAAGAAACACAGACCGGAGTAGAAGCACAATGGATTATGGTCATTGTAGTTAATTACCACGTTTTCTGCGCAAAACTATGTAGAATATTGGCCTGTTGGAAACTACAACTCCCTAGTACATCGCACAGTTCAGGCTGGATCTGATTTATCTCTAGAGAAACTGTGCAATGTGCGCATTTAGCAACAACAACAAAAACTACATATGAAATTACATTAAAATAATTGAACCTGCGTTGGGCAATTAGTTGTAAAAAAAACACAAAAAAAGAAAATGTCGGTTAATCGCTCAGCACTAGTGTCTGTGTGTGTGCGTGCGTGCGTGCATGTGTGCGTCGGTGAAGAGGTGTTTGTGTGTGTTGAAAGAAAGGGGTAGTTCTGACAGCGGTGTTACAGGGTGTGCAGGCTTTTGTTCTAGGCCTGCACTAGATTCATAATTAGTGCTGCAATGGAACAAAAGCATGCACACCCTGTAGCTGTCCAGGACCTGGGAGGGTGACCACTAGTTTAGGAGTTTAAATAGATATATATTCTAATGATGTCATTTTCTGTTTCCTGTTGCAGGCTAAGGGGTGTGCAGTGAGCCGTCTTCTGGAGAGCTTTGCGGCTGATGAAGGATTCCGATTGGACGAGGAGAGCAGCTTCTCAGAGGGAGAGGAGGAAGACATGGAGCATACACCTCACACACACAGAGAACCAGGTGAGAATACACACACCACAGACTCACAGACTCACAGACTCACAGGGTTGCATGACAGGCTACATTTTCATATTCTCTCTCTCCTTCTCCCTCCCTCTCTCTCTCTGCAGCACTGCTTAACTGTGTGCTGAGCAGGGAGATGCTGGTGGATGGTCTGAAGGTGTTGATATCGAAGGAGGATGAGCTGCTGTATGCTGCCCGACTACACACTCTGGACCTGCCTGACATGTAAGGCACTGACACTTACTCACACCTATTCATATGGCCTACTTAATCACAGAGAGACATGTTGATGCAAAGGACTGGCTGAATGACTTGTAATACATTTAATACAATCTCTCTCTCTCTCTCTCCCTCCCTCCCTCCCTCCCTCCCTCCCTCCCTCCCTCCCTCTCCTAGATTCCGTGTAGTGATCGAGGGGGAGAGAGGGAACAGGCCTAGGATCTACACTCTAGAACAGCTATTACAAGAGGCGGTGTTGGACGTGCGGCCACAGACAGAGGCCATCCTGACTGCTGGGATGCGTGTGTGTGCCTACTGGAGCGAACGCTCCCGCTGCCTCTACCCTGGAAACGTCCGCAGAGGGGTTCCGGGCGAGGATGAGAAGGGCAGTGTGATGGTGGAGTTTGATGATGGAGATAGAGGAAGGATCTCCCTGCCCAACATACGCCTGCTGCCCAGGGGGTACCAGATACACTGTGAGTATACTGCACACACACACACACACACACACACACACACACACACACACACACACACACACACACACACACACACACACACACACACACACACACACACACACACACACACACACACACACACACTGAGTATACATTCCCAGAGGGTAAAGACATGGTCTGTCAACATTAGATCCAGACTCACTCTCTGAGAGCAAAGATTCATTCTCTGTGTCTGTTTTGCCCTACTTCCCTCCCATCTCTCTCTCTCTCACTCCCACTCTCTCACTCCCACTCACTCACTCACTCAGGTGCGGAGCCGTCTCCAGCCCTGCTCTCACCTGGTCGTCGTGGTCACAGAACCTCCACCCAGGACAGTAGAGACAAGCCCACAGAGAGACCAAACAATGAAGAGGTAGAAGGGAGGAGCCTGGAGAGGAGACCAGGTAATGGCTCAGAGCATAATTTCACCGTATTAGATGGTTTCTCCCATTTGTTTGAGATTGAGGCCTACAGCACCAGCGCAGCACCAATGAGATAAGCCTACTGTAGATACCACCACCAGGGTGGGTTGGAACCGGTTCAGGGAACAGAACCAAAACAGAAATGGAATCTGGAACAAAAGTGATCCATATTGTTCCAGAACAGAACCGTTATTTTAAAAGCATGGGAACCGGTTAATAACGTTCTTTTACGTTCCAGGCATTTTTTATAGTCCCACAAATAAACGCAACAAAGCTCCTATGCCAAAGCCCTCTCTCTGTCATTCAGAAACGTATTCCAGTGTCTGCCTGCAAGCTGAAAATCTTTGCCTGTTCATGTTTAGACTACCTGTCCCTCCCCCTCTGAAGTATAGGCTACTGTACTGACATTACAATCGTGATTCAGAAGATAGGGAGAGAGATTTTTTATTAGCTAGAGAAGAATGGATGCTAGTTAAGGATACTATAGGCCTAGTTATTACATTTCACATTGGATTTATTAACTACAAAAAGATAAGACATGTTTTTAATTCTGGTGCAGCTCTGCACACACAAGCTTGTTAGCTATCTAGCTCAAAGTACATTCAAAGTTCTTCCATAGAAGCCGCTCCTCCTAGGTATAATTCTGTGGACCTAATTCAGATAATGCATGTCATAACAAGATGCAAAGCACTTCAAGCCTCCTCCGCCACCCTCTCCTAAATGTAAAAAACTGATGATTTCACAGGTTAAGAAAGGAAGAGAAAGGAACAATATAAACCGCTACTTCCTTTTGGTTCAAACCGGTTCAGACATTTTTATTTTGCTGGTGGGAAAAGTGGAATGGAACTAAAAAAATTAAGACAAACTGCTATTTCAGCCACACACGTTGCTGACAGGTGTATAAAATCGAGCACACAGCCATGCAATCTCCATAAACAAACATTGGCAGTAGAATGGTCTTACTGAAGAGCTCAGTGACTTTCAACGTGGCACCGTTATAGGATGCCACCTTTCCAGCAAGTCAGTTCATCAAATTTCTGCCCTGCTAGAGCTGCCCTGGTCAACTGTAAGTGCTGTTATTGTGAAGTGGAAACGTCTAGGAGCAACAACGGCTCAGCTGCGAAGTGGTAGACTACACAAGCTCACAGAACGGGACCGCCGAGTGCTGAAGCGTGTAGCGCATAAAAAATCGTCTGCCTCTGGAAGCAACGTCAGCACAAGAACTGTTTGTCGGGAGCTTCATGTCGGGAGCAGCCGCACACAAGCCTAAGATCACAATGCGCAATGCCAAGCATTGGCTGGAGCGGTGTAAAGCTTGCCGCCATTGGACTCTGGAGCAGTCGAAACGCGTTCTCTGGAGTGATGAATCACGCTTCACCATCTGGCAGTCCAACGGACAAATCTGAGTTTGGTGGATGCCAGGAGAACGCTACCATAGTGTAAACTGTAAAGTTTGGTGGAGGAGGAATAATGGTCTGGGGCTGTTTTTCATGGTTCGGGCTAGGTCCCTTAGTTCCAGTGAAGGGAAATCTTAACGCTGCAGCATACAATGACATTCTAGACGATTCTGTGCTTCCAACTTTGTGGCAACAATTGGGGGAAGGCCCTTTCCTTGTTTCAGCATGACAATGCCCTTGTGCACAAAGCGAGGTCCATACAGAAATGCTTTGTCAAGATCGGTGTGGAATAACTTGACTGGCCTGCACGGAGCCCTGACATCAACCCCATCGAACTCCTTTGGGATGAATTGGAACGACGACTGCGAGCCAGGCCTAATCGCCCAACATCAGTGTCAGACCTCACTAATGCTCTTGTGGCTGAATGGAAGCAAGTCCCCGCAGCAATGTTCCAACATCTAGTGGAAAGCCTTCACAGAATAGTAGAGGCTGTTATAGCAGCAAAGGGAGGACCAACTCCATATTAATGCTCATGGACTGAGATGTTCAACGAGCAGGTGTCCACATACTTTTGGTCATATAGTGTATATAACACACATATAGAATATGATTTTATCTCACAACTTCTTCCCTCTCTATGGAATCCCCCTCCAACTGCCTAATATCATCACTGTTCCAACTGTCACTGATCTGAATGTCTTCTAG
This sequence comes from Coregonus clupeaformis, assembly GCF_020615455.1. Taxonomy (NCBI): domain Eukaryota; kingdom Metazoa; phylum Chordata; class Actinopteri; order Salmoniformes; family Salmonidae; genus Coregonus; species Coregonus clupeaformis. Next base: position 70,358,934 of record NC_059192.1, on the reverse strand, counting down.
TCAAACAGCATTCCCATAACTCAACACTCTCCAGTTCCACAGTAAGGGCTGTAATTTATGGATACAAAGAGTTTGTTCTCATTGACTTACCTAGTTTAAAGGAAAGTTTTGGTAGATACATCTTACCTGGTTTAAAGGAAGGTTAGGTAGATACATCTTACCTGGTTTAAAGGAAGGTAGATACATCTTACCTGGTTTAAAGGAAGGTTAGGTAGATACATCTTACCTGGTTTAAAGGAAGGTTAGGTAATAGTAATATAATAATAATAATATGCCATTTAGCAGACGCTTTTATCCAAAGCGACTGATAGTCATGTGTGCATACATTTTTACGTATGGGTGGTCCCGGGGATCGAAGGGCGGCAGGTAGCTTAGTGGTTAAGAGCGTTGTGCCAGTAACCGAAAGGTCGCTGGTTCTAATCCCTGAGCCTACTAGGTGAAAAATCTGTCGATGTGCCCTTGAGCAAGGCACTTAACCCTAATTGCTCCTGTAAGTCGCTCTGGATAAGAGCGTCTGCTAAAAGACTAAAATGTAATGTAATGAACCCACTACCCTGGCGTTACAAGCGCCATGCTCTACCAATTGAACTACAGAGGACCACACGGAAATACATCTTACCTGGTTTAAAGGAAGGTTAGGTAAATATATCTTACCTGGTTTAAAGGAATGTTAGGTAGATACATATTTTTTATAAATCTCTCTCTTCTTCTTTCTTTCCATCGCCCTTTCTTTCTTTCTTTCTTTCTTTCTTTCTTTCTTTCTTTCTTTCTTTCTTTCTTTCTTTCTTTCTTTCTTTCTTTCTTTCTTTCTTTCTTTCTGTCTCTCTATCTCACTTTCTCTCTCTTTATTCTGTTTCTTCTTCCAGTTGGACGACCAAAGAAGGTCAAGCCAGGGGCCAATAGTTCAGCCACGACATCGTCAGAGAGAGTAACAGGGGGCAACACTTCCTCAATAAGCTGGCCAGCAAAGAGACTTCCAGCGGACTTCTTCCTGTTCAACGGGACATCCCGTAAAACCCACCGAGTGGGTCGCCAGCGAGACCTGGGGGTGTTCCACCGCCCCGGCACACACCCCCTCGCCCCTCCCACGCCCCTCAAGGGCATATTCAGTTCCCCCTTTGAGGTTGACTCCTTCAGTAGCATCGCCAACGGTTACGCTGGAGCCTTCAGAAGCGGAACCCACCGGCCTGTTACCATGGTAACGCCCCTGATGCTGAGTGACTCTGTCGCCATGACAACGGCATCCTCCAACAGGAAGTCGAGTGACAGGTACAGAAAACAGTTCCTGGTGAAGCTGGATCACGAGGGTGTGACCTCGCCCAAAACCAAGAATGGGAAAGCTCTGCTGCGTCTGGGGGGCGGCAGGGGGCACAAGGGTCCATCTGCAGGGGCGGAGGGGGCACCTCTCAGGTACATCCACCCTGCCCTGGGGGTGAAGGACGGAAATAAAGGAGAAAGAAGAGGAGAGAGTGGAATGTCCAAGTCTGAGCAGCTCCTGAAGGGGGCTCCAGCCCTCAGAAAGGGGCTCCCCTCATCTGGTTTAGGGGTTCTGGGGGGAGAGTTTGGAGCTCTGGACTGCCCCAGTGACTGTCACAGCTCTTACTCTGAGCTGGATGAGGATGAGGATGATGATGGAGATGAAGACGTAGCTCGGAGGAGAGCAGCAGCGGCGGGCGCAGGACGTTTCCTCTCCCGTCTCTCCGTTTGCTCCTCGTCCTCGTCCTCTTCCTCCTCTTCTGGCTCCCTCTCTTCTTCCTCCCTCTCTTCTTCCGACTCCTCCTACTCCTCAGACGAAGAAGAGTCTTCATCCCTCCTTCTCCGCCGAGCGCTGCTCCAGCAGCAGAAACACAAACACAGACAGAGCTTGACCTCTAACCCCTTAACCCCTGACCCCTCCACAAAGCCCAACCCAAGCCCTACCTCTTCAGCCTCGGCCCCACCACACGCCTACGTTGCCAAGGGAGCCATGTCCGTCACCGGGGAGTCAAAGGTGAGAGGAAGTGATAGAGGAGAGGACAGGAAGGAGTACACATCAAAGGGCAGGACCAATAGTAGAAGCAGCGCTTCCAAATGCCAAACCAAGAGGAGAGGTGGATCCGCCTCCAATACACACACTCTGACTCCCAACACACACACTCTGTCTCTCAACACACACACTCTGACCCCCAACACACACAACCCGGCCTCCCAGTCCAAACCTCCCAAGGACCACCCAGCAGCCAAGAGGCAGAGGATGTTGTCACCGATCCCCCATCCTAATATGTCCACCCTCCTGCCTGGTCGCCAGCTGTGGAAGTGGTCTGGAAACCCCACACAGGTCAGAGGACACATGTGGGAGCCTTAATTGTTAACACAGTCTGAAGCAGACTTATTGACTTATTGAGTAAGGTCTTACCTGTCCTTACCTGGATTCCCTCCTAACTTCCCCCCTCTCGCTCCCCTTACAGAGGCGTGGTCTGAAGGGTAAGGCCCGTAAGTTGTTCTACAAGGCGATCGTGCGTGGTGGTGAGACGGTGCATGTGGGGGACTGTGCTGTGTTCCTGTCCCCCGGTAGACCCCAGCTGCCCTACGTGGGGCGGGTGGAGAGCCTCTGGGAGTCCTGGTCCTCCAGCATGGTGGTCAGGGTCAAGTGGTTCTACCATCCCGAGGAGACGAGCCTGGGGAAGAGGCACCACGACGGAAAGGTACGATGGATTATCATTCAACAACTTGATCAACATTTTGATCAAATGTATCAACTTTTTGATCAGATTTATCAATAATTGATCAACAATTGATCAACTTAAATCTATTTCCCCATGGGGATTAATGAATAGGCTGTTAATTTATCTTTCAGTCTTCTATTTATCTCTGTGTTTAACATCTGTCTCCTTCTTCCCTCCTCTACCCAGCATGCTTTGTACCAGTCGAGCCATGAGGATGAGAACGACGTCCAGACCATCTCCCACCGCTGCCAGGTGCTCAGCCGCACCGATTACGAGCACCTGATTCGCCGACGAAAGCCAGGGGGTGGGGCCCAGGATCTGTTTTACCTGGCAGGGACCTATGAGCCAACCACAGGCCAGCTGATCAGCGCCGAGGGAGTGGCCATCGTCCCCTAGCAACAACTATGGAGTGTAAACAAAACACAGCCTTAAAGATGGCCGCCTCATCTCTCCTGGATGAATCCAGCTACTGGCGCTGGTGTCAGTGAAGCATGGTTCTGTCCAAATCTAGAAGAGTCTGGAAAGGAGAACCTGCCTTGAGTCTAGTTCCTGCTGGTTCTGGATCTTGGTTCTGGGTCCTATCTGGGTGTGGACGATCCCAAACCCCAACAGGGATAACAGCACTTTGGACCGCAGTACACTCTATTAACAGCACTGGAGTCATCTGATCTGATGTGATCTGAAGAGGGACTACAGTACTCTACTGACCTTCTAAAACAAAGACAGACAGTGTCCTCGCTACACTCTGTCTCCAAGAGTTGTTCTACAGTCTGTCATAGAGTCAAAGACTGTCATAGACTGACTCTCAGGCAGTTTGTCAGACTGTCATAGACTGACTCTCAGGCAGTTTGTCAGACTGTCATAGACTGACTCTCAGGCAGTTTGTCAGACTGGCATAGACTGACTCTCAGGCAGTTTGTCAGAGAGACTACTGTGACTCTTACTAGGTTGTTGCTGTAAGTGATGTGTTCACTTCTCAGTCTAGAGACCTGAGCGAGAGAGAGAGAGAGAGAGAGAGAGAGAGAGAGAGAGAGAGAGAGAGAGAGAGAGAGAGAGAGAGAGAGAGAGAGAGAGAGAGAGAGAGAGAGAGAGAGAGAGAGAGAGAGAGAGAGAGAGAGAGAGAGAGAGAGAGAGAGAGAGAGAGAGAGAGAGAGAGAGAGAGAGAGAGAGAGAGAGAGAGAGAGAGAGAGAGAGAGAGAGAGAGAGAGAGAGAGAGAGAGAGAGAGAGAGAGAGAGAGAGAGAGAGAGAGAGAGAGAGAGAAGAGAGAGAGAGAGAGAGAGAGAGAGAGAGAGAGAGAGAGAGAGAGAGAGAGAGAGAGAGAGAGAGAGAGAGAGAGAGAGAGAGAGAGAGAGAAGACCTCGCTTTCCCCATACTAGGTTTAATGGTCTTACTGGTGGCCACACTGCTCTGATGATAAATGAATGATGGCAGGATTGAGAAATCCCAACAGGACCAAAAACACTGTAGTTCTGAAGTGTGTGAGTGTGCGTGAGTGTGTATGAGCGAGAGAGTATGTGCTGAGTGGTTGTAATGGATGCATTTGGTACTTGAAGAGCTGAGAGTAAATAGTGCTTTAGTGTGTGTGTGTGTGTTTGTGTGTGTGTGTGCGTGCGTTGGTTTCTAGTCTAGACCTCACCATGGAAACCCTAGATGTCTTTAACACTCAGAAAGTAAAGCTACTAAAGGTAAATCTATGAATATTAATATATCGATTGATTTACTAACAGCTTCTTATTTTCTAGACAAAAAAAAAATGACAAAAAGGAATGATTATTTCTCCAGTCAAGCCATACACTTCAATACCTCTCATATCCTCCTATTCAGGTACAGCTGAATGATTTGTCTATCTCTGTGTGTTGTACAGCATTATGTATAAAGACCTTATTATTCAACTGTACATAGTATATATATATATATATATATATATATATATATATATATATATATATATATATATAACATACATGAAGAGAGAATTATATTCCTCTTTGTTGCTCTTTACGTTGTTATTTTTTCAACGACTGTTGAGTTTTCTTTGAGTAGTTATTTTGGCTTAGGGAGGAGGAGGTTTTAGACTTCTTCTCTTCCTGCACTGAGTACGTTGTGGAGATGGGATGGGGTCCATGAGGGGTAAAGCTGTAAATATGCGACAGGGGATGGGTTGAAGTCCCATTTTGGGGTTTAGGGTGGATTTGGTGATGGGGGGTGTTTTTATAAGAAAAGTGGAAAAGGCTTTTTGTGTTCACATCGTCATTGGTCTGTTTTTGTATATTTGTGTTCTAGGTTTTATTGTCTATTATTCTGTCCTTATCCTCCCGGGTTTCAAATCTAGATTTCTTTATTTTTAGAAATACTGGAAAGAAACCGAGTTTCTTCTATTCGCTGATCCTTAAAGTTCCAGACTAGAGAGTTCTAGATGTTCTATATCTATATAAGCCTAGAGGAGATCTATGTAGGTATATATCTGGCCTCAAAAAAACTAAACCAAAGCACATCTATGTTTCGCTTCATCATATTAGAATGCAATATGAAGAAATATAAAAATATGAAAATATTCAATAAAATCAGAATTACGGGATCACTGCAATCATATTCAAGTAGTACACCTGTGTTCCCTCCTACCTGTTGGCATAGAACACGGCTTAACATTCACCACCATGTTGCCATGGGAACACAGCAACTTTGTCTTTCTGCACATAGCTTGGCTGTTACACTTGAAGGCTCCATGACAACCATATATGACATCGCATGACTGTGAAGAACAATCAGAGCCAATCAAAAGGGTAATGTAAAAAAAAAAAAGAAGAAGTATCCAATCAAAATTGTGCTTAATCTTGTCACTTTTCTTCCTGCTTTGCCAAAAATGTATCTTTCTGTTTACATTTTTATTTCACCTTTCACAATTGTATTTTTCCTGACAGTTATGCAAGCCTGGGATGACTGTGTTTTCAGTGTTGGGGTTTTCACAAGGAGAACATTCATGCCTTTTCATTTGAGATATACATCAACTGACTTTTTTAACCAACATTGTTGCTGTAACACTGCGAAGCAAAAGCTTAAAATAAATCTAATGTGAACATCAATGTTATGTTACTTTTTGTAGGTCTTTAAACAATATTTTAAAAGCTGTATTTTCTTAAAGAAACACTGGATTCAGTTCTAAACATCACATTGGGTGAAGTAATATCTTTGCGCAACCTGTTTTTGAGACCCACTGGAAACAATTTACTTTGTAGGGTTGATATATAGTTTGTGACAATTGTCTCAGTCATTGTTGGAAATATGACTAAAATATTTCCCCTATGTAAAAAACAAAGTTATTTATCTTAATTTTATTGCCTTTCTGTTGTGTTTCATTAAATAAAAAATACAAAAAATTATGAAATCTAAGTTTTTACTTGTCTTTCTTTAGTGAATTAGAAGTAGGCCTACCTGGATTAGAAGTAGGCCTACCGGGATTAGAAGTAGGTCTACCTGGATTCGAAGTAGAACTACCTGGATAAGAAGTAGGTCTACCTGGATTAGAAGTAGATTAGAAGTAGGCCTACCTGGATTAGAAGTAGGCTTACCTGGATTAGAAGTAGGCCTACATGGATTAGAAGTAGGTCTACCTGGATTAGAAGTAGGGCTACCTGGATTAGAAGTAGGCCTACCTGGGAAATCATTCCCAATCCACTGTCAGGTGCAGAAACATGGAAACAGGGAGAGAAAAATATTGGGGGAAAGCAAACTGAAACTTTCTACCATTGTTGAGTGAAACAGAGAGATAGAGATATGTTTTGTGTGTGTGTGTGTACGTGTGTGTGTGTGTGTGTGTGTGAAGCCTATACTATCCCCTATATAGAATAGAGTTTGAGAACTGTATTTGATACTTCCTGTGATACATTCATACCTTTTATTACATTATCAAAACAAAGTGGATTTCTGCCCTAACGTGGCTAAAGCCTCATGATTAAAACAACGTGGATTACTGCCCCAAACTGCCTAAAGCCTCATGATTAAAACCATGTGGATTACTGCCCTAACCTGCCTAAAGCCTCATGATTAAAACAACGTGGATTACTGCCCTAACTTGCCTAAAACCTTGTGATTAAAATGATGTGGATTACTGCCCTAACCTGCCTAAAGGCTCGTCATTCAAACGATGTGGATTAGTGCCCTAAACTGCCTAAGGGCTCGTGATTAAAACAACTTGGATTACTGCCCTAACCTATCTAAAGCCTCTTGATTAAAACAATGTGGATTACTGCCCTAACCTGCCTAAAGCCTCATGATTAAAACAACGTGGATTACTGCCCTAACCTGCCTAAATCCTCATGACTAAAATGACGTGGCTTACTGCCCCAACCTACCTAAAGCCTCATGATTAAAACGACAATGATTACTGCCCTAACATGCTTAAAGTCTCATGATTACAGTGATGTGGATTACTGTCCTAACCTGCCTAAAGCCTCATGATTAAAGTGACTTGGATTACTGCCCTAACCTGCCTAAAGCCTCATTATTAAAACGATGTGAATTACTGCCCTAACCTGCCGAAAGCCTCATGATTAAAACAACGTGGATTACTGCCCTAACCTGCCTAAATCCTCATGATTAAAATGACGTGGCTTACTGCCCCAAAACTGCCTAAAGCCTCATGACTAAAACCACATGGATTACTGCCCCAACCTGCCTAAAGTCTCATGATTAAAAACGACGTGGATTACTGCCCTAACCTGCCTAAAGCCTAATGATTAAAACAACGTGGATTACTGCCCTAACCTGCCTAAAGGCTCATCATTCAAACGATGTGGATTAGTGCCCTAAGATGCCTAAGGCCTTGTGATTAAAACGACGTGGATCACTGCCCTAACCTGCCTAAAGCCTCATGATTAAAACGACGTGGATTACTACCCTAACCTGCCTAAAGCCTCATGATTAAAACGACATGGATTACTGCACTAACCTGCCTAAAGCCTCATGATTATAACGAGGTGGATTACTGCCCCAGCCTGCCTAAGAACTCATGATTAAAACGACATGGATTACTGCCCTATCCTGCCTAAAGCCTCATGATTAAAATGACGTGGATTACTGCCCTAACCTGCCTAAAGCCTAATGATTAAAATGACGTGGATTACTGCCCTAACCTGCATAAAGCCTCATGATTAAAACGATGTGGATTACTGCCCTAACCTGCCTTAAAGCCTCATGATTAAAAAGATGTGGATTACTGCCCTAACCTGCCTAAAGCCTCGTCATTCAAACAATGTGGATTACTGCCCTAAAATGCCCAAGGCCTCTTGATTAAAACGACGTGGATTACTGCCCTAACCTATCTAAAGACTTGTGATTAAAACAATGTGGATTACTGCCCTAACCTGCCTAAATCCTCATGATTAAAATGATGTGGCTTACTGCCCCAAAACTGCCTAAAGCCTCATGATTAAAACGACAATGATTACTGCCCTAACATGCTTAAAGTCTCATGATTAAAGTGATGTGGATTACTGTCCTAACCTGCCTAAAGCCTCATGATTAAAGTGACTTGGATTACTGCCCTAACCTGCCTAAAGCCTCATTATTAAAACGATGTGAATTACTGCCCTAACCTATCTAAAGCCTTGTGACTAAAACAACGTGGAATACTGCACTAACCTGCCTAAAGCCTCTTGATTAAAACAATGTGGATTACTGCCCTAACCTGCCGAAAGCCTCATGATTAAAACAACGTGGATTACTGCCCTAACCTGCCTAAATCCTCATGATTAAAATGACGTGGCTTACTGCCCCAAAACTGCCTAAAGCCTCATGACTAAAACCACATGGATTACTGCCCCAACCTGCCTAAAGCCTCATGATTAAAAACGACGTGGATTACTACCCTAACCTGCCTAAAGCCTCATGATTAAAACGACGTGGATTACTGCACTAACCTGCCTAAAGCCTCATGATTATAACGAGGTGGATTACTGCCCCAGCCTGCCTAAGAACTCATGATTAAAACGACATGGATTACTGCCCTATCCTGCCTAAAGCCTCATGATTAAAATGACGTGGATTACTGCCCTAACCTGCCTAAAGCCTAATGATTAAAATGACGTGGATTACTGCCCTAACCTGCATAAAGCCTCATGATTAAAACGATGTGGATTACTGCCCTAACCTGCCTTAAAGCCTCATGATTAAAAAGATGTGGATTACTGCCCTAACCTGCCTAAAGCCTCGTCATTCAAACAATGTGGATTACTGCCCTAAAATGCCCAAGGCCTCGTGATTAAAACGACGTGGATTACTGCCCTACCCTATCTAAAGCCTTGTGATTAAAACAATGTGGATTACTGCCCTAACCTGCCTAAATCCTCATGATTAAAATGACGTGGCTTACTGCCCCAAAACTGCCTAAAGCCTCATGATTAAAACCACGTGGATTACTGCCCCAACATGCCTAAAGTCTCATGAATAAAAATGACGTGGATTACTGCCCTAACCTGCCTTAAAGCCTCATGATTAAAAATAAGTGGATTACTGCCCTAACCTGCCTAAAGCCTCGTCATTCAAACAATGTGGATTACTGCCCTAAGATGCCTAAGGCCTCGTGATTAAAACGACGTGGCTTACTGCCCCAACCTGCCTAAAGCCTCATGATTATAGTGACGTGGATTACTGTCCTAACCTGCCTAAAGTCTCATGAATAAAGTGACGTGGATTACATCCCGAACCTGCCTAAAGCCTCAAGATTAAAACAATGTGGATTAAGACCCAAAACTGCCTAAAGCCTCATGATTAAAACCATATGGATTACTGCCCCAACCTGCCTAAAGCCTTATGATTAAAACGACGTGGATTACTGCCCTAACCTGCCTAAAGGCTCATCATTCAAACGATGTGGATTAGTGCCCTAAACTGCCTAAGGCCTTGTGATTAAAACGACGTGGATTACTGCCCTAACCTGCCTAAAGCCTCATGATTATAACGAGGTGGATTACTGCCCCAACCTGCCTAAAAACTCATGATTAAAACGACATAGATTACTGCCCTATCCTGCCTAAAGCCTCATGATTAAAATGACGCGGATTACTGCCCTAACTTGCCTAAAGCCTGATGATTAAAATGACGTGGATTACTGCCCTAACCTGCCTAAAGCCTCATGATTAAAACGACGTGGATTACTGCCCTAACCTGCCTAAAGCCTCATGATTAAAACAACGTGGATTACTACCCTAACCTGCCTAAAGCCTCGTGATTAAACCAACGTGGATTACTGCCCTAACCTGCCTAAAGGCTCGTCATTCAAACGATGTGGATTAGTGCCCTAAACTGCCTAAGGGCTCGTGATTAAAACAACGTGGATTACTGCCCTAACCTATCTAAAGCCTCTTGATTAAAACAATGTGGATTACTGCCCTAACCTGCCTAAAGCCTCATGATTAAAACAACGTGGATTACTGCCCTAACCTGCCTAAATCCTCATGACTAAAATGACGTGGCTTACTGCCCCAACCTACCTAAAGCCTCATGATTAAAACGACAATGATTACTGCCCTAACATGCTTAAAGTCTCATGATTACAGTGATGTGGATTACTGTCCTAACCTGCCTAAAGCCTCATGATTAAAGTGACTTGGATTACTGCCCTAACCTGCCTTAAAGCCTCATGATTAAAAAGATGTGGATTACTGCCCTAACCTGCCTAAAGCCTCGTCATTCAAACAATGTGGATTACTGCCCTAAAATGCCCAAGGCCTCGTGATTAAAACGACGTGGATTACTGCCCTAACCTATCTAAAGCCTTGTGATTAAAACAATGTGGATTACTGCCCTAACCTGCCTAAATCCTCATGATTAAAATGACGTGGCTTACTGCCCCAAAACTGCCTAAAGCCTCATGATTAAAACCACGTGGATTACTGCCCCAACATGCCTAAAGTCTCATGAATAAAAATGACGTGGATTACTGCCCTAACCTGCCTTAAAGCCTCATGATTAAAAATAAGTGGATTACTGCCCTAACCTGCCTAAAGCCTCGTCATTCAAACAATGTGGATTACTGCCCTAAGATGCCTAAGGCCTCGTGATTAAAACGACGTGGCTTACTGCCCCAACCTGCCTAAAGCCTCATGATTATAGTGACGTGGATTACTGTCCTAACCTGCCTAAAGTCTCATGAATAAAGTGACGTGGATTACATCCCGAACCTGCCTAAAGCCTCAAGATTAAAACAATGTGGATTAAGACCCAAAACTGCCTAAAGCCTCATGATTAAAACCATATGGATTACTGCCCCAACCTGCCTAAAGCCTTATGATTAAAAGCACGTGGATTACTGCCCTAACCTGCCTAAAGGCTCATCATTCAAACGATGTGGATTAGTGCCCTAAACTGCCTAAGGCCTTGTGATTAAAACGACGTGGATTACTGCCCTAACCTACCTAAAGCCTCATGATTATAACGAGGTGGATTACTGCCCCAACCTGCCTAAAAACTCATGATTAAAACGACATAGATTACTGCCCTATCCTGCCTAAAGCCTCATGATTAAAATGACGTGGATTACTGCCCTAACCTGCCTAAAGCCTCATGATTAAAACGACGTGGATTACTGCCCTAACCTGCCTAAAGCCTCATGATTAAAACAACGTGGATTACTACCCTAACCTGCCTAAAGCCTCGTGATTAAACCAACGTGGATTACTGCCCTAACCTATCTAAAGCCTCTTGATTAAAATGATGTGGATTACTGCCCTAACCTGCCTAAAGGCTCGTCATTCAAACGATGTGGATTAGTGCCCTAAACTGCCTAAGGGCTCGTGATTAAAACAACGTGGATTACTGCCCTAACCTATCTAAAGCCTCTTGATTAAAACAATGTGGATTACTGCCCTAACCTGCCTAAAGCCTCATGATTAAAACAACGTGGATTACTGCCCTAACCTGCCTAAATCCTCATGACTAAAATGACGTGGCTTACTGCCCCAACCTACCTAAAGCCTCATGATTAAAACGACAATGATTACTGCCCTAACATGCTTAAAGTCTCATGATTACAGTGATGTGGATTACTGTCCTAACCTGCCTAAAGCCTCATGATTAAAGTGACTTGGATTACTGCCCTAACCTGCCTAAAGCCTCATTATTAAAACGATGTGAATTATTGCCCTAACCTATCTAAAGCCTTGTGACTAAAACAACGTGGAATACTGCACTAACCTGCCTAAAGCCTCTTGATTAAAACAATGTGGATTACTGCCCTAACCTGCCGAAAGCCTCATGATTAAAACAACGTGGATTACTGCCCTAACCTGCCTAAATCCTCATGATTAAAATGACGTGGCTTACTGCCCCAAAACTGCCTAAAGCCTCATGACTAAAACCACATGGATTACTGCCCCAACCTGCCTAAAGTCTCATGATTAAAAACGACGTGGATTACTGCCCTAACCTGCCTAAATCCTCATGATTAAAATGACGTGGCTTACTGCCCCAAAACTGCCTAAAGCCTCATGATTAAAACCACGTGGATTACTGCCCCAACATGCCTAAAGTCTCATGAATAAAAATGACGTGGATTACTGCCCTAACCTGCCTTAAAGCCTCATGATTAAAAATAAGTGGATTACTGCCCTAACCTGCCTAAAGCCTCGTCGGCCAGTCAGCCTATTCCCGCACCGGAACCCAGAGGAGTCCGACTCTCGCTCCCGAGGGCTTACGATGGAACCGCGGCTGGGTGCCAGGGTTTCCTTCTCCAGGTGGAGCTGTACCTGGCCACCGTGCACCCGGCGCCCTCGGGACATGAGAGCGTGTCCGCCCTGATCTCCTGCCTGTCCGGGAAGGCGTTGGAATGGGCCAACGCGGAGTGGAGGAGGATCGACGCGGACACCATAACCTACGAGGAGTTCTCCCGCCGCTTCAGGGCGGTGTTTGACCATCCCCGGAGGGAAGCGGCGGGGGAGCGTCTGGTCTTCCTCCGGCAGGGGAGGAGGAGTGCTCAGGAGTTCGCCCTCGAATTCCGTGACTCTAGCGGCAGATGCAGGGTGGAATGATCGGGCTCTCGTCGATCACTACAGATGTAGTCTACGAGAGGGACGTCCGGCGGGAGCTGGCCTGTAGGGACACCAGCCTCACGTTCGACCAGTTGGTCGACATGTCCATCAGGCTGGATAACCTGCTAGCTACCCGCGGACGTCCCCGAGGGGGGTCCGTCCATTTCACCCTCCAGCGCCTCCGAGCCGTGCCCCATGGAGCTCGGGGCGCTGGCGCTAGAGAGAGGAGGGGTCGGCTTACAGGGGGGTCCATCCCCTGCACCAACTGTGGTCGGGGAGGACACACCGCGGCTAGGTGCTGGGGATGGCCTCCTAGGGGAGAGGACGACAGGTCTCGCACTGGGGATTCCTTCCAGGTGAGTAGGCGCCCACTCACCCAGAGCTCTCTGTTGCACATTTCTGTATACCTGTGCGTTTTTCACAGGTAGCACCTCATTCCCAGCATAAGGCGCTGGTAGATTCAGGCGCGGCTGGGAATTTTATTGATAAGAGTTTTGTTTAGCTTTAGGGATTCCCCTTCTTCCTGTTGATGTCCCTTTCCCGTTCATGCCCTAGATAGTCGTCCGTTGGGTGCGGGCTTGATCAGGGAGGTCACTGCGCCACTTAGGATGTGTGCGCAGGGGGTCATCAGGAGATGATTCAGCTATTTCTGATTGACTCTCCTGCGTATCCGGTGGTGCTGGGCATGCCCTGGTTGAGTACCCATAACCCATCTATTTCGTGGCAGGAGAGGGCTCTGATGGAGTGGTCTGCCCAGTGTGTGGGTAGATGTTTAGCCGTTTCCGTAGGGGCTACCTCGGTGGAGAGTCCAAACCAGGTGCCCGCATTGCACGTTCCCCCTGAGTATGGGGATTTGGCTATTGCGTTTAGTAAGTCGAGGGCGACGCAGTTGCCGCCCCATAGGCAGGGAGATTGTGCGATAGACCTCCAGGCAGGAGCTGCGTATGTGTATCCTCTGTCTCAAGAGGAGAAAAAAGCTATGGAGACCTACATAGACGAATCTCTGAGACAAGGATACATACGGCCTTCCACTTCCCCTGCGTCCTCGAGTTTCTTTTTGTGAAGAAGAAGGATGGTGGTTTGCGCCCGTGCATCGATTACCGTGGTCTCAATCAGATTACGGTGAAGTACAGTTATCCACTCCCGCTGATTGCGACCATGACTGAGTCATTGCATGGGGCGCGCTTCTTCACTAAATTAGATCTCAGGAGCGCGTACAACTTGGTGCGCATCAGGGAGGGCGATGAATGGAAGACAGCCTTTAGTACCACCTCGGGCCATTACGAGTATTTGGTCATGCCATACGGGTTGATGAACGCTCCGTCAGTTTTCCAATCATTCGTGGATGAGATCTTCAGGGACATGCAGGGGCAGGGAGTGGTTGTGTACATAGATTACATTCTCGTGTACTCGCCTACCCGTGTCGAGCATGTGGCCCTGGTGCGCCAAGTGTTGCGGAGGCTGGTGGAGCACGACCTGTATGTTAAGGCAGAGAAGTGTCTGTTTTTCCAGGAGTCGGTCTCCTTTTTGGGGTATCAGTTGTCTGCGTCAGGGGTGAAGATGGAGGTAGACCGGGTGTCGGCCGTGCGTAATTGGCAAACACCAACCACTGTGAAGGAGGTGCAGCAGTTTTTGGGGTTTGCAAATTACTACAGGAGGTTTATCCGGGGTTTTGGACAGGTGGCAGCTCCCATCACGTCTCTTTTGAAGGGGGGTCCGGTGCGTCTGCAGTGGTCGGCCGAGGCGGACAGGGCGTTTGGGAGGCTGAGGGACCTGTTTACCTCGGCCCCGGTGCTGGCGCATCCGGATCCCTCTTTGCCGTTCCAGGTAGAGGTGGACGCGTCAGAGGCCGGTCTAGGAGCCGTGCTTTCACAACGGTCTGGAGCGCCACCTAAACTCCGCCCCTGTGCTTTTTATTCTAAGAAGCTCAGTCCGGCGGAGCGGAACTATGACGTAGGGGACAGGGAGCTGTTAGCCGTGGTACAGGCCCTAAAGGTGTGGAGGCACTGGCTTGAGGGGCTCAACACCCTTTCCTCATTTTGACGGACCACCGTAACCTGGAGTACATCCAGGCAGCGAGGAGGCTGAACCCTCGCCAGGCAAGATGGAATATGTTCTTGACCAGGTTTACATTTAAGATCACGTACATCCCTGGGTCACAGAACGGTAAGGCAGATGCGCTGTCTCGGCGGTATGACACGGAGGAGAGGTCCGTGGAGCCCACTCCCCATACTGCCGGAGTCGTGTCTGGTGGCACCGGTAGTGTGGGAGGTCGATGCTGAACTCCCGAGCGGGCGTTACGCACCGACCCTAGTCCACCGCAATGCCCTGAGGGTCGGAAGTACGTTCCGCTCGAGGTTCGGGGATCGATTGATCTATTGGGCTCACACGTCACCCTCCTCTGGACATCCTGGTATCGGCCGGACAGTGCACTGTCTTAGTGCCAAGTACTGGTGGCCCACGTTGGCGAAGGATGTGAGGGTTTATGTTTCCCCCTGCTCGGTGTGCGCCCAGTGTAAGGCGCCTAGACATCTGCCCAGGGGTAAGTTACTACCCCTGCCCGTTCCACAACGACCATGGTCTCACCTCTCGGTGGATTTCATTACTGACCTTCCTCCTTCACAGGGGAACACCACTATACTGGTCGTTGTGGACTGGTTTTCTAAGGCCTGTCGTTTGCTCCCCATGCCGGGCCTTCCTACTGCCCTGCAAACCGCCGAAGCACTATTCACCCATGTGTTCCGGCACTACGGGGTACCCGAGGATTTTGTGTCTGATCGGGGTCCCCAATTTACCTCCAGGGTCTGGAGAGCCTTTATGGAGTGGTTGGGGGTCTCGGTGAGCCTCACCTCGGGTTACCACCCGGAGAGTAATGGGCAGGTGGAGCAACGTGAACCAGGATGTGGGTAGGTTTCTTAGAACATACTGCCAGGACCGGCCGGAGGAGTGGGCAAGGTACGTTCCCTGGGCCGAGATGGCCCAGAATTCCCTACGCCATTCCTCCACTAACCTAACCCCTTTTCAATGTGTGCTGGGCCATCTTAAGCTCCGTGATTAAAATGACGTGGATTACTGCCCTAACCTGCCTAAAGCCTTATGATTAAACCGACGTGGATTACTGCCCTAAGATGCCTAAGGCCTCGTGATTAAAACAACGTGGATTACTGCCCTAACCTATCTAAAGTCTTGTGATTAAAACAACTGCCCTAACCTGCCTAAATCCTGTCACACCCTGGCTCTGGGGACTCTATATGTTGAACCAGGGTGTGGATATTCTATGTATTGTATTTCTGTGTTGGCCAGAGTGGTTCCCAATCAGAGGCAACGAGTGTCAGCTGTTGCTGGTTGTCTCTGATTGGGAGCCATATTTATAGAGGCTGTTTTCCCACAATAGTTGTGGGATCTTGTTCCTTTCGGTGTGTTCCTAGTTAGGTTTGTCCTTTGGATGTCACGTATCGTTTGTTGTTTTGTTTCGCTGTTCGTGTTAGTCATTCGATTAATAAAGTATGTGTGCTTTCAACGCTGCGCCTTGGTCTACTCAGTTCGACGATCGTGACAGAAGATCCCACCCTACCAGGACCAAGCAGCGTGTCCAGGAGCAGGCGGCCTGGACATGGGAGGAAGCGCCGGGAAAGGAGCTGGAGAGGTTGGCGATGGCCCAGGTGGGCAAATCGTGGTCCTGGGAGGACATGCTCGGGGGGCAAAGGGCCATGGGCTAAGATTAAGGCCCTGGCGAGAGAGGAGCAACGGCGTCAACAGTGTCGTCGTCGGACGGACGAGAGGCAACCCCAGAATTTTTTAGGGGGGCACACGGCATGGCGACTGGGCAGCAGGAGGCTGCCACAGTGCGAAATGGGAGACGAGGAGAGAAGGCCACCGGGTTACGGGAGCCATTGGTGAGAGGAGGGAAGGAAGTTGTAGAGGCACGGCGAGAGGTACTGAGGTGTATTGCCAGTCCGGTCCGGCCCGTTCCTGATCCCCGTTTAAGGCCAGTGGTGTGTGTTCCCAGTACGGTCCGGCCTGTTCCTGTTCCTCGCACCAAGCCTACGGTTCGCGTCGCCAGCCCGGCCCGGCCTGTTCCTGCTCCCCGCACCAAGCCTACGGTGCGCGTCGCCAGCCCGGCCCGGCCTGTTCCCGCTCCTCGCACCAAGCCTACGGTGTGCGTCGCCAGCCCGGCCCGGCTTGTTCCTGCTCCACTCACCAAGCCTACGGTGTGCGTCGCCAGCCCGGCCCGGCCTGTTCCTGCCCCTCGCACCAAGCCTACGGTGCGCGTCGCCAGCCCGGCCCGGCCTGTTCCTGCTCCTCGCACCAAGCCTACGGTGCGAGTCGTCAGCCCGGCCCGGCCTGTTCCTGCCACTCACACCAAGCCTACGGTGTGCGTCGCCAGCCCGGCCCGGCCTGTTCCTGCTCCTCGCACCAAGCCTACGGTGTGCGTCGCCAGCCCGGCCCGGCCTGTTCCTGCTCCTCGCACCAAGCCTACGGTGTGCGTCGCCAGCCCGGTCCGGCCTGTTCCTGTTCCTTGCACCAAGCCTACGGTGTGCGTCGCCAGCCCGGCCTGGCCTGTTCCTGCCACTCACACCAAGCATACGGTGTGCGTCGCCAGCCCGGTCCGGCCCGTTCCTGCTCCACGCACCAAGGCAGGGGTGCGAGTTGTCAGCCCGGTCCGGCCCGTTCCTGCTCCACGCACCAAGCCAGGGGTGCGCATCGTCAGCCCGGTCCGGCCCGTTCCTGCTCACGCACCAAGCCAGGGGTGCGCATCGTCAGCCCGGTCCGGCCCGTTCCTGCTCCACGCACCAGGCCAGGGGTGCGCATCGCCAGCCCGGTTCGGCCCGTTCCTGCTCCACGCACCAAGCCAGGGTGCGCATCGCCGGCCCGGTCCGGCCCGTTCCTGCTCCACGCACCAAGCCAGGGTGCGCATCGTCAGCCCGGTCCGGCCCGTTGCTGTTCCACGCACCAAGCCAGGGGTGCGCCCGTCAGCCCGGTCCAGCCCGTTCCTGCTCCACGCACCAGCCAGGGTGCGTATCGTCAGTCGGTACGGCCCGTTGCTGCTCCACGCAACAAGCCAGGGGTGCGCATCGTCAGCCGGTCCGGCCCGTTCCTGTTCCACGCACCAAGCCAGGGGTGCGCATCGTCAGCCCGGTCCAGCCCGTTCCTGCTCCACGCACCAAGCCAGGGGTGCGTATCGTCAGCCGGTACGGCCCGTTCGGCTCCACGCACCGAAGCCAGGGGTGCGCATCGTGAGCCCGGTCCGGCCCGTAGTTGCTCCACGTACCAAGCCAGGGGTGCGCATCGTCAGCCCGGTCCGGTCCGTCCCTGCTCCACGCACCAGGCCAGGGGTGTGCGTCGTCAGTCCAGCACAACCCGTGCCTGGGTCACCGGTGCCTGGTCAGGTACCGGTCAGCTGCTCCACACCGGAGCTGAAGCAATCCGCTTCTACGATGTCCAGTTCAGCTCCAGCCAGCGGGCCAGACCCGGACCAGGGGCGCCATGGGGGATGGTTGAAGGGTGGTGGTCAAGCCCGGAGCCGGAACCGCCTCCGAGGAGGAATGCCCACCCAGCCCTCCCCTGGTTTGTTGATGTTTAGGCGCGGTCGCAGTCCGCGCCTTTAGGGGGTACTGTCACACCCTGGCTCTGGGGACTCTATATGTTGAGCCAGGGTGTGGATATTCTATGTATTGTATTTCTGTGTTGGCCAGAGTGGTTTCCAATCAGAGGCAACGAGTGTCAGCTGTTGCTGGTTGTCTCTGATTGGGAGCCATATTTATAGAGGCTGTTTTCCCACAATAGTTGTGGGATCTTGTTCCTTTCGGTGTGTTCCTAGTTAGGTTTGTCCTTTGGATGTTACGTATCGTTTGTTGTTTTGTTTCGCTGTTCGTGTTAGTCATTCGATTAATAAAGTATGTGTGCTTTCAACGCTGCGCCTTGGTCTACTCAGTTCGACGATCGTGACAAATCCTCATGATTAAAATGACGTGGATTACTGTCCTAACCTGCCTAAAGTCTCATGAATAAAGTGACGTGGATTACATCCCTAACCTGCCTAAAGGCTCAAGATTAAAACAATGTGGATTAAGACCCAAAACTGCCTAAAGCCTCATGATTAAAACCATGTGGATTACTGCCCTAACCTGCCTAAAGCCTTATGATTAAAACGACGTAGATTACTGCCCTAACCTGCCTTAAAGCCTCATGATTAAAAAGACGTGGATTACTGCCCTAACCTGCCTAAAGCCTAATGATTAAAACGATGTGGATTACTGCCCTAACCTGACTAAAGTCTCATGATTAAAACAATGTGAATTACTGCCCTAACCTGCCTAAAGCCTCATGATTAAAATTTTGTGGATTACTGTCCTAACCTGCCTAAAGCCTAATGATTAAAACGACGTGGATTACTGCCCTAACCTGCCTTAAAGCCTCATGATTAAAAAGACGTGGATTACTGCCCTAACCTGCCTAAAGCCTAATGATTAAAACGATGTGGATTACTGCCCTAACCTGCCTAAGGCCTAATGATTAAAACGATGTGGATTACTGCCCTAACCTGCCTAAGGCCTTGTGATTAAAACGACGTGGATTACTGCCCTAACCTGCCTAAAGCCTCATGATTATAACGAGGTTCATTACTGCCCCAACCTGCCTAAAAACTCATGATTAAAACGACATAGATTACTGCCCTATCCTGCCTAAAGCCTCATGATTAAAAAGACGTGGATTACTGCCCTAACCTGCCTAAAGCCTAATGATTAAAACGATGTGGATTACTGCCCTAACGTGCATAAAGCCTCATGATTAAAATTATGTGGATTACTGCCCTAACCTGCCTAAGGCCTTGTGATTAAAACGACGTGGATTACTGCCCTAACCTGCCTAAAGCCTCATGATTATAACGAGGTGCATTACTGCCCCAACCTGCCTAAAAACTCATGATTAAAACGACATAGATTACTGCCCTATCCTACCTAAAGCCTCATGATTAAAATGACGTGGATTACTGCCCTAACCTGCCTAAAGCCTCATGATTAAAACGACGTGGATTACTGCCCTAACCTGCCTTAAAGCCTCATGATTAAAAAGACGTGGATTACTGCCCTAACCTGCCTAAAGCCTAATGATTAAAACGATGTGGATTACTGCCCTAACGTGCCTAAAGCCTCATGATTAAAATTATGTGGATTACTGCCCTAACCTGCCTAAGGCCTTGTGATTAAAACGACGTGGATTACTGCCCTAACCTGCCTAAAGCCTCATGATTATAACGAGGTGCATTACTACCCCAACCTGCCTAAAAACTCATGATTAAAATGACATAGATTACTGCCCTATCCTGCCTAAAGCCTCATGATTAAAATGACGTGGATTACTGCCCTAACCTGCCTTAAAGCCTCATGATTAAAAAGACGTGGATTACTGCCCTAACCTGCCTAAAGCCTTATGATTAAAACGATGTGGATTACTGCCCTAACCTGCCTAAAGTCTCATGATTAAAACAATGTGGATTACTGCCCTAACCTGCCTAAAGCCTCATGATTAAAATTATGTGGATTACTGCCCTAACCTGCCTAAAGCCTAATGATTAAAACAATGTGGATTACTGCCCTAACCTGCCTAAAGGCTCATCATTCAAACGATGTGGATTACTGCCCTAAACTGCCTAAGGCCTTGTGATTAAAACGACGTGGATTACTGCCCTAACCTGCCTAAAGCCTCATGATTATAACGAGGTGGATTACTGCCCCAACCTGCCTAAAGCCTAATGATTAAAACGACGTGGATTACTGCCCTAACCTGCCTAAAGCCTCATGATTAAAACGACATGGATTACTACCCTAACCTGCCTAAAGCCTCGTGATTAAAACGACGTGGATTACTGCCCTAACCTGCCTAAAGCCTCATGATTATAACGAGGTGGATTACTGCCCCAACCTGCCTAAAAACTCATGAAGAAAAGAACATAGATTACTGCCCTATCCTGCCTAAAGCCTCATGATTAAAAAGACGTGGATTACTGCCCTAACCTGCCTAAAGCCTCGTCATTCAAACAATGTGGATTACTGCCCTAAGATGCCTAAGGCCTCGTGATTAAAATGACGTGGATTACTGCCCTAACCTGCCTAAGGCCTTGTGATTAAAACAATGTGGATAACTGCCCTAACCTGCCTAAATCCTCATGATTAAAATGACGTGGCTTACTGCCCCAACTTGCCTAAAGCCTCATTATTAAAGTGACGTGGATTACTGTCCTAACCTGCCTAAAGTCTCATGAATAAAGTGACGTGGATTACATCCCTAACCTGCCTAAAGCCTCAAGATTAAAACAATGTGGATTAAGACCCAAAACCGCCTAAAGCCTCGTCATTCAAACAATGTGGATTACTGCCCTAATCTGCCTTAAAGCCTCATGATTAAAAAGACGTGGATTACTGCCCTAACCTGCCTAAAGCCTAATGATTAAAACGATGTGGATTACTGCCCTAACCTGCCTAAAGTCTCATGATTAAAACAATGTGGATTACTGCCCTAGCCTGCCTAAAGCCTAATGATTAAAACGACGTGGATTACTGCCCTAACCTGCCTAAAGGCTCATCATTCAAACGATGTGGATTAGTTTACAACAATTCTAATTTCTAAAGTGGAAGTTGGGAGAGTTATATTTGGGTGTTTCAGTGAAACAATTATAGTTTCTGAGGTGGAAGTTGGGAGAGTTATATTTGGTAGTTGTGCTGAGGGAGGCCCCGCTCTCACCTTTCCCAGATGTTTAGTTCATTTCATTCCGATCTCCTCTGCATTATTGTAGCCATTTGCTGCAGCCTGTCAACTATGCCTCTGCCTATCCCTGTTCTCTCCTCTCCGCACAGGCTACACAAACGCCTCACACCGCGTGGCTGCTGCCTCTCTAACCTGGTGGTCCCTGCACGCACCACACACCTGGAGTTCCAGGTCTCAGGTAGCCTCTGGAACTGCCGTTCTGCTGCCAACAAGGCAGAGTTCATCCCAGCCTATGCTACCCTCCAGTCCCTCGACTTCTTGGCGCTGACGGAAACATGGATTACCACTGAAAACACTGCTACTCCTACTGCTCTCTCCTCGTCTGACCATGTGTTCTCGCATACCCAGAGAGCATCTGGTCAGCGGGGTGGTAACACAGGAATCCTCATCTCTCCCAAGTGGACATTCTCAATTTTTCCCCTAACCCATCTGTCTATCTCCTCATTTGAATTCCATGCTGTCACAGTCACTAGCCCATTTAAGCTTAATATCCTTGTCATCTATCGCCCTCCAGGTTCTTTTGGAGAGTTCATCAATGAGCTTGACGCCTTGATACGTTCCTTTCCTGAGGATGGCTCACCCCTCACAGTTTTGGGGGATTTCAACCTCCCTACGTCAACATTTGACTCATTTCTCTCTGCCTCCTTCTTTCCACTCCTCTCCTCTTTTGACCTCACCCTCTCACCGTCCCCCCCTACTCACAAGGCAGGCAATACGCTTGACCTCATCTTTACTAGATGCTGTTCTTCTACTAATCTCACTGCAACTCCCCTCCATGTCTCCGACCACTACTTTGTATCCTTTTCTCTCTCGCTCTCCTCCAACACTACTCACTCTGCCCCTACACAGATGGTAATGCGCCGCCGCAACCTTCGCTCTCTCTCTCCCACTACTCTCTCCTCTTCCATCCTATCATCTCTTCCCTCTGCTCAATCCTTCTCCCTCCAATCTCCTGATTCTGCCTCCTCAACCCTCCTCTCCTCCCTTTCTGCATCCTTTGACTCTCTATTTCCCCTATCCTCCCGGCCGGCTCGGTCCTCCCCTCCAGCTCCGTGGCTTGATGACTCATTGCGAGCTCACAGAACAGAGCTCCGGGCAGCTGAGCGGAAATGGAAGAAAACTAGACTCCCTGCGGACCTGGCATCTTTTCACTCCCTCCCTCTCTACATTTTTCTTCATCTGTTTCTGCTGCTAAGGCCACTTTCTACGACTCTAAATTCCAAGCATCTGCCTCTAACCCTAGGAAGCTCTTTGCCACATTCTCCTCCCTGCTGAATCCCCCCCCTCCCCCTCCCCCCTCCTCCCTCTCTGTGGATGACTTCGTCAACCACTTTGAAAAGAAAGGTTGACGACATCCGATCCTCGTTTGTTAAGTCAAATGACACTGCTAGTCCTGCTCACACTGCCCTACCCTATGCTTTGACTTCTTTCTCCCCCTCTCTCTCTCAGATAAAATCTTGCGACTTGTGACTGCAGGCCGCCCAACAACCTGCCCGCTTGACCCTATCCTCTCCTCTCTTCTCCAGACCATCTCCGGTGACCTTCTCCCCCTACCTCACCTCGCTGATCAACTCATCCTTGACCGCTGGCTATGTCCCTTCCGTCTTCAAGAGAGCGAGAGTTGCACCCCCTTCTCAAAAAACCAACACTCGATCCCTCTGATGTCAACAACTACAGACCAGTATCCCTTCTTTCTTTTCTTTCCAAAACTATTGAGCGTGCCGTCTTTAGCCAACTCTCTTGCTATCTCTCTCAGAATGACCTTCTTGATCCAAACCAGTCAGGTTTCAGGACTGGTCATTCAACTGAGACTGCTCTTCTCTGTGTCACGGAGGCTCTCCACACTGCTAAAGCTAACTCTCTCTCCTCTGCTCTTGTCCTTCCTAGACCTGTCTGCTGCCTTTGATACTGTGAACCATCAGATCCTCCTCTCCACCCTCTCCGAGCTGGGCATCTCCGGCGTGGCTCACTCTTGGATTGCGTCCTACCTGACCGGTCGCTCCTACCAAGTGGCGTGGCGAGAAGCTGTCTCCGCACCACGTGCTCTCACCACTGGTGTCC
Source organism: Coregonus clupeaformis (assembly GCF_020615455.1). Taxonomy (NCBI): domain Eukaryota; kingdom Metazoa; phylum Chordata; class Actinopteri; order Salmoniformes; family Salmonidae; genus Coregonus; species Coregonus clupeaformis. The sequence continues at coordinate 70,335,373 of NC_059192.1, read as the reverse complement.
CCCAGGGCTCAGTTCTAGGCCCTCTCCTATTCTCGCTATACACCAAGTCACTTGGCTCTGTCATATCCTCACATGGCCTCTCCTATCATTGCTACGCTGACGATACACAACTAATCTTCTCCTTTCCCCCTTCTGATAACCAGGTGGCGAATCGCATCTCTGCATGTCTGGCAGACATATCAGTATGGATGACGGATCACCACCTCAAGCTGAACCTTGGCAAGACGGAGCTGCTCTTCCTCCCGGGGAGGGACTGCCCGTTCCATGATCTCGCCATCACGGTTGACAACTCCGTTGTGTCCTCCTCCCAGAGTGCGAAGAGCCTTGGCGTGACCCTGGACAACACCCTGTCGTTCTCCGCTAACATCAAGGCGGTGACCCGATCCTGTAGGTTCATGCTCTACAACATTCGGAGAGTACGACCCTGCCTTACACAGGAAGCGGCACAGGTCCTAATCCAGGCACTTGTCATCTCCCGTCTGGATTACTGCAACTCGCTGTTGGCTGGGCTCCCTGCCTGTGCCATTAAACCCCTACAACTCATCCAGAAAGCCGCAGCCCGTCTGGTGTTCAACCTTCCCAAGTTCTCTCACGTCACCCCGCTCCTCCGCACACTCCACTGGCTTCCAGTTGAAGCTCGCATCTGTTACAAGACCATGGTGCTTGCCTATGGAGCTGTGAGGGGAACGGCACCTCCGTACCTTCAGGCGCTGATCAGTCCCTACACCCAAACGAGGGCATTGTGCTCATCCACCTCTGGCCTGCTGGCTCCCTTCCTCTGCGGGAAGCATAGTTCCCGCTCAGCCCAGTCAAAACTGTTCGCTGCTCTGGCACCCCAATGGTGGAACAAGCTCCCTCACGACGCCAGGACAGCGGAGTCACTCACCACCTTCCGGAGACATTTGAAACCCCACCTCTTTAAGGAATACCTGGGATAGGATAAAGTAATCCTTCTACCCACCCCCCCACAAAAAAAAAAAAAAAAATTGTAAAGTGGTTATCCCACTGGCTATAGGGTGAATGCACCAATTTGTAAGTCGCTCTGGATAAGAGCGTCTGCTAAATGACGTAAATGTAAATGTAAATGTAATTAGTGACCTAAGCTGCCTTGTGATTAAAACGACGTGGATCACTGCCCTAACCTGCCTAAAGCCTCATGATTAAAACGACGTGGATTACTACCCTAACCTGCCTAAAGCCTCATGATTAAAACGACGTGGATTACTGCACTAACCTGCCTAAAGCCTCATGATTATAACGAGGTGGATTACTGCCCCAACCTGCCTAAGAACTCATGATTAAAACGACATGGATTACTGCCCTATCCTGCCTAAATCCTGATGATTAAAATGACGTGGCTTACTGCCCCAAAATTGCCTAAAGCCTCATGATTAAAACCACGTGGATTACTGCCCCAACCTGCCTAAAGTCTCATGATTAAAAACGACGTGGATTACTGCCCTAACCTGCCTTAAAGCCTCATGATTAAAAATACATGGATTACTGCCCTAACCTGCCTAAAGCCTCGTCATTCAAACAATGTGGATTACTGCCCTAAGATGCCTAAGGCCTCGTGATTAAAACGACGTGGCTTACTGCCCCAACCTGCCTAAAGCCTCATGATTAAAGTGACGTGGATTACTGTCCTAACCTGCCTAAAGTCTCATGAATAAAGTGACGTGGATTACATCCCTAACCTGCCTAAAGCCTCAAGATTAAAACAATGTGGATTAAGACCCAAAACTGCCTAAAGGCTCATGATTAAAACCATATAGATTACTGCCCCAACCTGCCTAAAGCCTTATGATTAAAACGACGTGGATTACTGCCCTAACCTGCCTAAAGCCTCATGATTAAAACGATGTGGATTACTGCCCTAACCTGCCTAAAGTCTCATGATTAAAACAATGTGGATTACTGCCCTAACCTGCCTAAAGCCTCATGATTAAAATTATGTGGATTACTGCCCTAACCTGCCTAAAACCTAATGATTAAAACAACGTGGATTACTGCCCTAACCTGCCTAAAGGCTCATCATTCAAACGATGTGGATTAGTGCCCTAAACTGCCTAAGGCCTTGTGATTAAAACGACGTGGATTACTGCCCTAACCTGCCTAAAGCCTCATGATTATAACGAGGTGGATTACTGCCCCAACCTGCCTAAAAACTCATGATTAAAATGACATAGATTACTGCCCTATCCTGCCTAAAGCCTCATGATTAAAATGACGTGGATTACTGCCCCTAACCTGCCTAAAGCCTCATTATTAAAATGACGTGGATTACTGCCCTAACCTGCCTAAGCCTCATGATTAAAACGACGTGGATTACTGCCCTAACCTGCCTAAAGCCTCATGATTAAAACAACGTGGATTACTACCCTAACCTGCCTAAAGCCTCGTGATTAAAACGATGTGGATTACTGCCCCTAACCTGCCTAAAGCCTCATGATTATAACGAGGTGGATCACTGCCCCAACCTGCCTAAAAACTCATGAATAAAAGAACATAGATTACTGCCCTATCCTGCCTAAAGCCTCATGATTATAACAAGGTTGATTACTGCCCCAACCTGCCTAAAGCCTCATGATTAAAATGAGGTGGATTACTGCCCAACCTGCTTAAAGCCTCATGATTAAAATGGCGTGAATTACTGCCCTAACCTGCCTAAAGCTCTGTGATTAAAATGACGTGGATTACTGCCCTAACCTGCCTAAAGCCTTATGATTAAAACGACGTGGATTACTGCCCTAAGATGCCTAAGGCCTCGTGATTAAAACGATGTGGATTGCTGCCCTAACCTATCTAAAGCCTTGTGATTAAAACAATGTGGATTACTGCCCTAACCTGCCTAAATCCTCATGATTAAAATGACGTGGCTTACTGTCCCAACCTGCCTAAAGCCTCATGATTAAAGTGACGTGGATTACTGTCCTAACCTGCCTAAAGTCTCATGAATAAAGTGACGTGGATTACATCCCTAACCTGCCTAAAGCCTCAAGATTAAAACAATGTGGATTAAGACCCAAAACTGCCTAAAGCCTCATGATTAAAACCATGTGGATTACTGCCCCAACCTGCCTAAAGCCTTATGATTAAAACAACGTAGATTACTGCCCTAACCTGCCTTAAAGCCTCATGATTAAAAATACGTGGATTACTGCCCTAACCTGCCTAAAGCCTAATGATTAAAACGATGTGGATTACTGCCCTAACCTGACTAAAGTCTCATGATTAAAACAATGTGAATTACTGCCCTAACCTGCCTAAAGCCTCATGATTAAAATTATGTGGATTACTGCCCTAACCTGCCTAAAGCCTAATGATTAAAATGACGTGGATTACTGCCCTAACCTGCCTAAAGGCTCACCATTCAAACGACGTGGATTACTGCCCTAACCTGCCTTAAAGCCTCATGATTAAAAAGACATGGATTACTGCCCTAACCTGCCTAAAGCCTAATGATTAAAACGATGTGGATTACTGCCCTAACCTGACTAAAGTCTCATGATTAAAACAATGTGGATTACTGCCCTAACCTGCCTAAAGCCTCATGATTAAAATTGTGTGGATTACTGCCCTAACCTGCCTAAGGCCTTGTGATTAAAACGACGTGGATTACTGCCCTAACCTGCCTAAAGCCTCATGATTATAACGAGGTGCATTACTGCCCCAACCTGCCTAAAAACTCATGATTAAAACAACATAGATTACTGCCCTATCCTGCCCAAAGCCTCATGATTAAAATGATGTGGATTACTGCCCTAACCTGCCTAAAGCCTCCTGATTAAAACGACGTGGATTACTGCCCTAACCTGCCTAAAACCTAATGATTAAAACAACGTGGATTACTGCCCTAACCTGCCTAAAGGCTCATCATTCAAACGATGTGGATTAGTGCCCTAAACTGCCTAAGGCCTTGTGATTAAAATGACGTGGATTACTGCCCTAACGTGCCTAAAGCCTCATGATTATAACGAGGTGGATTACTGCCCCAACCTGCCTAAAAACTCATGATTAAAATGACATAGATTACTGCCCTATCCTGCCTAAAGCCTCATGATTAAAATGACGTGGATTACTGCCCTAACCTGCCTAAAGCCTAATTATTAAAATGACGTGGATTACTGCCCTAACCTGCCTAAGGCCTTGTGATTAAAACGACGTGGATTACTGCCCTAACCTGCCTAAAAACTCATGATTAAAATGACATAGATTACTGCCCTATCCTGCCTAAAGCCTCATGATTAAAATGACGTGGATTACTGCCCTAACCTGCCTAAAGCCTAATTATTAAAATGACGTGGATTACTGCCCTAACCTGCCTAAGCCTCATGATTAAAACGACGTGGATTACTGCCCTAACCTGCCTAAAGCCTCATGATTAAAACAACGTGGATTACTACCCTAACCTGCCTAAAGCCTCGTGATTAAAACGATGTGGATTACTGCCCTAACCTGCCTAAAGCCTCATGATTATAACGAGGTGGATCACTGCCCCAACCTGCCTAAAAACTCATGAATAAAAGAACATAGATTACTGCCCTATCCTGCCTAAAGCCTCATGATTATAACAAGGTTGATTACTGCCCCAACCTGCCTAAAGCCTCATGATTAAAATGAGGTGGATTACTGCCCAACCTGCTTAAAGCCTCATGATTAAAATGGCGTGAATTACTGCCCTAACCTGCCTAAAGCTCTGTGATTAAAATGACGTGGATTACTGCCCTAACCAGCCTAAGGCCTCGTGATTAAAACGACGTGGATTGCTGCCCTAACCTATCTAAAGCCTTGTGATTAAAACAATGTGGATTACTGCCCTAACCTGCCTAAATCCTCATGATTAAAATGACGTGGCTTACTGTCCCAACCTGCCTAAAGCCTCATGATTAAAGTGACGTGGATTACTGTCCTAACCTGCCTAAAGTCTCATGAATAAAGTGACGTGGATTACATCCCTAACCTGCCTAAAGCCTCAAGATTAAAACAATGTGGATTAAGACCCAAAACTGCCTAAAGCCTCATGATTAAAACCATGTGGATTACTGCCCCAACCTGCCTAAAGCCTTATGATTAAAACGACGTAGATTACTGCCCTAACCTGCCTTAAAGCCTCATGATTAAAAATACGTGGATTACTGCCCTAACCTGCCTAAAGCCTAATGATTAAAACGATGTGGATTACTGCCCTAACCTGACTAAAGTCTCATGATTAAAACAATGTGAATTACTGCCCTAACCTGCCTAAAGCCTCATGATTAAAATTATGTGGATTACTGCCCTAACCTGCCTAAAGCCTAATGATTAAAATGACGTGGATTACTGCCCTAACCTGCCTAAAGGCTCATCATTCAAACGACGTGGATTACACCCCAATGGTGTAATCTGGCACCCCAATGGTGGAACAAGCTCCCTCACGACGCCACGACAGCGGAGTCACTCACCACCTTCCGGAGACATTTGAAACCCCACCTCTTTAAGGAATACCTGGGATAGGATAAAGTATTCCTTCTAACCCCCCCCCCAAATTGTAAAGTGGTTATCCCACTGGCTATAGGGTGAACGCACCAATTTGTGAGTCGCTCTGGCTAAGAGCGTCTGCTAAATGACGTTAATGTGCCCTTGAGCAAGGCACTTAACCCTAATTGCTCCTGTAAGTCGCTCTGGATAAGAGCGTCTGCTAAATGACTAAAATGTAAATGTAATTACTGCCCTAACCTGCCTTAAAGCCTCATGATTAAAAAGACATGGATTACTGCCCTAACCTGCCTAAAGCCTAATGATTAAAACGATGTGGATTACTGCCCTACCTGACTAAAGTCTCATGATTAAAACAATGTGGATTACTGCCCTAACCTGCCTAAAGCCTCATGATTAAAATTGTGTGGATTACTGCCCTAACCTGCCTAAGGCCTTGTGATTAAAATGACGTGGATTACTGCCCTAACCTGCCTAAAGCCTCATGATTATAACGAGGTGCATTACTGCCCCAACCTGCCTAAAAACTCATGATTAAAACAACATAGATTACTGCCCTATCCTGCCCAAAGCCTCATGATTAAAATGACGTGGATTACTGCCCTAACCTGCCTAAAGCCTCCTGATTAAAACGACGTGGATTACTGCCCTAACCTGCCTAAAGCCTCATGAATATAACAAGGTTGATTACTGCCCCAACCTGCCTAAAGCCTCATGATTTAAATGAGGTGGATTACTGCCCAACCTGCTTAAAGCCTCATGATTAAAATGACGTGGATTACTGCCCTAACCTGCCTAAAGCTCCGTGATTAAAATGACGTGGATTACTGCCCTAACCTGCCTAAAGCCTTATGATTAAAACGACGTGGATTACTGCCCTATCCTGCCTAAAGCCTCATGATTAAAACGAGGTGGATTACTACCCTAACCTGCCTAATGCCTCATGATTAAAACTACGTGGATTACTGCCCTATCCTGCCTAAAGCCTCATGATTAAAACGACGTGGATTACTGCCCTAACCTGCCTAAAGCCTCATGATTATAACGACGTGGATTACTGCCCCAACCTGCCTAAAGCCTCATGATTAAAATGAGGTGGATTACTGCCCAACCTGCTTAAAGCCTCATGATTAAAATGACGTGGATTACTGCCCTAACCTGCCTAAAGCTCCGTGATTAAAACGACGTGGATTACTGCCCTAACCTGCCTAAAGCCTTATGATTAAAACGACGTGGATTACTGCCCTAACCTGCCTGAAGCCTCATTATTAAAACGAGGTGGATTACTGCCCTAACCTGCCTAAAGCCTCATGATTAAAACGACGTGGATTACTGCCCTAACCTGCCTAATGCAGGCAACATACACAGCCGAGTAGAGGACTCAACACTGATCTTGGGTCAGCTTTATGTTTCCCTCTGTAATGTTTTAGGTCATAATTTGTAAACCGATTCTAGCATAAGGGTTTCTTACTGAATACAAAGAGCTCAAATTCGAAATGGCTGCTATGCTGTATCCTCTAATGTGTGTTTTTGACTGGTCAAAACTGGAAAAGCTGAATCATCCCTTTCCTGAGTGACTGTCCTAATGATCCTTGTCGGAAGGTCTAGTTCCCTTTGTGTAGCACATTGTCCTGTGTTTGTTTGTCTTCTTCTGTTGTCAGAGCTGGATGCTGGGAGGTTTACCTCATTATGGCGGAGACACAAAGATATGAAGCTGTGTGCCTGCCAGTCTGAACACACACACCCACACACACTCGCTCTCTCACTCTCACAGACACACACACACACACACACACACACACCCACACACACACACGCTCTCTCTCACTCACACACACACACACACACTCTCTCTCTCTCTCTCTCTCTCTCTCTCTCACACACACACAGACATACACACAAAGAGAACACACACACACACAAAGAGAACACACACACACACACACACACACACACTGCTTAGTTTGAATATCTCCTACTACATCCCACCCTCGCCCTCTTAACCAACCAACGCCCTGAAAACACAGGAACTGTCTTTGACTGCTCATATTTTCCTGTTTGCATTGGGCTTATCTTTACATTTTAGTCATTTAGCAGACGCTCTTATCCAGAACGACTCACTCTGTGTGTGTGTGTGTGTGTGTGTGTGTGTGTGTGTGTGTGTGTGTGTGTGTGTGTGTGTGTGTGTGTGTGTGTGTGTGTGTGTGTCATTCAAGAGAGAGGAGAAAGGGGGAGTAAAAGCAAGAAAGGAAACTGGAGAGGAAGCATTTGGGAGGAAGGGAAAGGAGAGAGGTTTCCAGAAGGAAACGTTCAGATATAGCCTGTGTCAGTGGGGTGAATAAATGGTTGTCAGCTGCAGCAAGGTGCTGTACACTGTGAGCCAGATTAACTGCTGTGTGTGGGTTTGTGTGTCTGCGCCTGTGTGTGTTAGTGCTTGTGTGTGCGTCAGTGCGTTGTGTTTGCGTGTGTGTGGTGGGGGTATTTTGGGGTCATGGGTTGGGAGAGAGTGGAAGGTGATCACCACTATTCCGACTCACGTCATCCATCGTCCACTTGATATCCTGTGTGATATGGCTGTTTATGGTGTGTGTGTGTTTGTGTGTTCACATGCGTCTGTGCGTGTGTGCGTGTAGCTGGCAGTAGTTAGATAACGTAACAGGTGGAGCTGGGAGCTGGGACCTTAATGGTCCTTCCACACCAACAGTGTGGTGAAGAAGGCACAACAGTGCCTCTTCAACCTCAGGAGGCTGAAGAAATTCGGCTTGGCCCCTAAGACCCTCACAAACTTCTACAGATGCACCATTGAGAGCATCCTGTCGGGCTGTGTTACTGCATGGTATGGCAACTGAACGCCCTGAACTGTACACACCTTTTCTACTAATAGAGGGCCCAATTAGGAACTGAACGCCTTTCCTACACACTTCACTGACGGTGGTATAACTGACGGTGGGTATAACTGACAGTAGGTATAACTGACGGTGGGTATAACTGACGGTGGGTATAACTGACGGTGGTATAACTGATGATGGGTATAACTGACGGTGGGTGTAATTGAAAGTGATATAACTGACGGTGGGTATAACTGACAGTAGGTATAACTGACGGTGGGTATGACTGACGGTGGGTATAACTGACGGTGGTATAACTGATGATGGGTATAACTGACGGTGGGTGTAATTGAAAGTGATATAACTGACGGTGGTATAATTGAAGGTGGTGTAACAGATGGTGGGTATAACTGACGGTGGTATAACTGACGGTGGGTATAACTGACGGTGGGTATAACTGACGGTGGGGATAACTGACAGTGGGTATAACTGAAGGTGGGTACAACTGACGGTGGGTATAACTGACGGTGGTATAACTGACTGAGGTATAACTGACAGTGATATAGCTGACGGTGGGTATAACTGACGGTGGGTATAACTGACGGTGGGAATAACTGACGGTGGTATAACTGACGGTGGGTATAACTGAAGGTGGGTATAACTGAAGGTGGGTATAACTGACAGTGGTATAACTGACGGTGGGTATAACTGACAGTGATATAACTGACGGTCGGTATAACTGACAGTGGGTATAACTGACGGTGGGTATAACTGATGGTGGTATAACTGACGGTGGGTATAACTGAAGGTGGGTATAACTGAAGGTGGGTATAAATGACGGTGGTATAACTGACGGTGGTATAACTGACGGTGGGTATAACTGACGGTGGTATAACTGACGGTGGGTATAACTGAAGGTGGTATAACTGACGGTGGTGTAACTGACGGTGGGTATAACTGACGGTGGGTATAACTGACGGTGGGTATAACAGTGGTTTAACTGACGGTGGATAAAACTGACGGTGGGTATACAGTGGGGAAAAAAAGTATTTAGTCAGCCACCAATTGTGCAAGTTCTCCCACTTAAAAAGATGAGAGAGGCCTGTAATTTTCATCATAGGTACACGTCAACTATGACAGACAAAATGAGAAAAAATAATCCAGAAAATCACATTGTAGGATTTTTTATGAATTTATTTGCAAATTATGGTGGAAAATAAGTATTTGGTCACCTACAAACAAGCAAGATTTTGGCTCTCGCAGACCTGTAACTTCTTCTTTAAGAGGCTCCTCTGTCCTCCACTCGTTACCTGTATTAATGGCACCTGTTTGAACTTGTTATCAGTATAAAGACACCTGTCCACAACCTCAAACAGTCACACTCCAAACTCCACTATGGCCAAGACCAAAGAGCTGTCAAAGGACACCAGAAACAAAATTGTAGACCTGCACCAGGCTGGGAAGACTGAATCTGCAATAGGTAAGCAGCTTGGTTTGAAGAAATCAACTGTGGGAGCAATTATTAAGAAATGGAAGACATACAAGACCACTGATAATCTCCCTCGATCTGGGGCTCCACGCAAGATCTCACCCCGTGGGGTCAAAATGATCACAAGAACGGTGAGCAAAAATCCCAGAACCACACGGGGGGACCTAGTGAATGACCTGCAGAGAGCTGGGACCAAAGTAACAAAGCCTACCATCAGTAACACACTACGCCGCCAGGGACTCAAATCCTTCAGTGCAAGACGTGTCCCCCTGCTTAAGCCAGTACATGTCCAGGCCCGTCTGAAGTTTGCTAGAGTGCATTTGGATGATCCAGAAGAGGATTGGGAGAATGTCATATGGTCAGATGAAACCAAAATAGAACTTTTTGGTAAAAAACTCAACTCGTCGTGTTTGGAGGACAAAGAATGCTGAGTTGCATCCAAAGAACACCATACCTACTGTGAAGCATGGGGGTGGAAACATCATGCTTTGGGGCTGTTTTTTCTGCAAAGGGACCAGGACGACTGATCCGTGTAAAGGAAAGTATGAATGGAGCCATGTATCGTGAGATTTTGAGTGAAAACCTCCTTCCATCAGCAAGGGCATTGAAGATGAAACGTGGCTGGGTCTTTCAGCATGACAATGATCCCAAACACACCGCCCGGGCAACGAAGGAGTGGCTTCGTAAGAAGAATTTCAAGGTCCTGGAGTGGCCTAGCCAGTCTCCAGATCTCAACCCCATAGAAAATCTTTGGAGGGAGTTGAAAGTCCGTGTTGCCCAGCGACAGCCCCAAAACATCACTGCTTTAGCGGAGATCTGCATGGAGGAATGGGCCAAAATACCAGCAACAGTGTGTGAAAAACCTTGTGAAGACTTACAGAAAACGTTTGACCTGTGTCATTGCCAACAAAGGGTATATAACAAAGTATTGAGAAACTTTTGTAATTGACCAAATATTTATTTTCCACCATAATTTGCAAATAAATTCATAAAAATCCTACAATGTGATTTTGGAATTTTTTCCCTCATGTTGTCTGTCATAGTTGACGTGTACCTATGATGAAAATTACAGGCCTCTCTCATCTTTTTAAGTGGGAGAACTTGCACAATTGGTGGCTGACTAAATACTTTTTTCCCCACTGTAACTGACAGTGGTATAATTGACGGTGGGTATAACTGACAGCTGTATAACTGACGGTGGGTATAACTGACGGTGGGTATAACTGACGGTGGTATAACTGACAGTGGATATAACTGACAGTGGTATAACTGATGGTGGGTATAACTGACAGTGGAATAACTGACAGTGGGTATAACTGAAGGTGGGTATAACTGACGGTGGGTATAACTGAAGGTGGGTATAACTGACGGTGGGTATAACTGACGGTGGGTATAACTGACGGTGGGTATAACAGTGGTTTAACTGACGGTGGGTATAACTGAAGGTGGGTATAACTGACAGTGGGTATAACTGACAGTGGTATAACTGACGGTAGGGATAACTGACGGTGGTATAACTGACGGTGGGTATAACTGAAGGTGGGTATAACTGACGGTGGGTATAACAAACAGTGGGTATAACTGACGGTGGTATAACTGACGGTGGGTATAACTGACAGGGGGTATAACTGATGGTGGTATAACTGACAGTGGGTATAACTGAAGGTGGGTATAACTGACGGTGGGTATAACTGACGGTGGTATAACTGACGGTGGGTATAACTGACGGTGGTATAACTGACGGTGGGTATAACTGAAGGTGGGTATAACTGAAGGTGGGTATAAATGACGGTGGTATAACTGACGGTGGTATAACTGACGGTGGGTATAACTGAAGGTGGGTATAACTGACGGTGGGTAAAACTGACGGTGGTGTAACTGACGGTGGTGTAACTGATGGTGGGTATAACTGACGGTGGGTATAACTGACAGTGGGTATAACTGACGGTGGTTATACAGTGGGGAAAAAAAGTATTTAGTCAGCCACCAATTGTGCAAGTTCTCCCACTTAAAAAGATGAGAGAGGCCTGTAATTTTCATCATAGGTACACGTCAACTATGACAGACAAAATGAGAAAAAATAATCCAGAAAATCACATTGTAGGATTTTTATGAATTTATTTGCAAATTATGGTGGAAAATAAGTATTTGGTCACCTACAAACAAGCAAGATTTTGGCTCTCACAGACCTGTAACTTCTTCTTTAAGAGGCTCCTCTGTCCTCCACTCGTTACCTGTATTAATGGCACCTGTTTGAACTTGTTATCAGTATAAAAGACACCTGTCCACAACCTCAAACAGTCACACTCCAAACTCCACTATGGCCAAGACCAAAGAGCTGTCAAAGGACACCAGAAACAAAATTGTAGACCTGCACCAGGCTGGGAAGACTGAATCTGCAATAGGTAAGCAGCTTGGTTTGAAGAAATCAACTGTGGGAGCAATTATTAAAAAAATGGAAGACATACAAGACCACTGATAATCTCCCTCGATCTGGGGCTCCACGCAAGATCTCACCCCGTGGGAGTCAAAATGATCACAAGAACGGTGAGCAAAAATCCCAGAACCACACGGGGGACCTAGTGAATGACCTGCAGAGAGCTGGGACCAAAGTAACAAAGCCTACCATCAGTAACACACTACGCCGCTCAGGGACTCAAATCCTTCAGTGCAAGACGTGTCCCCCTGCTTAAGCCAGTACATGTCCAGGCCCGTCTGAAGTTTGCTAGAGTGCATTTGGATGATCCAGAAGAGGATTGGGAGAATGTCATATGGTCAGATGAAACCAAAATAGAACTTTTTGGTAAAAACTCAACTCGTCGTGTTTGGAGGACAAAGAATGCTGAGTTGCATCCAAAGAACACCATACCTACTGTGAAGCATGGGGGTGGAAACATCATGCTTTGGGGCTGTTTTTCTGCAAAGGGACCAGGACGACTGATCCGTGTAAAGGAAAGTATGAATGGAGCCATGTATCGTGAGATTTTGAGTGAAAACCTCCTTCCATCAGCAAGGGCATTGAAGATGAAACGTGGCTGGGTCTTTCAGCATGACAATGATCCCAAACACACCGCCCGGGCAACGAAGGAGTGGCTTCGTAAGAAGAATTTCAAGGTCCTGGAGTGGCCTAGCCAGTCTCCAGATCTCAACCCCATAGAAAATCTTTGGAGGGAGTTGAAAGTCCGTGTTGCCCAGCGACAGCCCCAAAACATCACTGCTTTAGCGGAGATCTGCATGGAGGAATGGGCCAAAATACCAGCAACAGTGTGTGAAAACCTTGTGAAGACTTACAGAAAACGTTTGACCTGTGTCATTGCCAACAAAGGGTATATAACAAAGTATTGAGAAACTTTTGTAATTGACCAAATATTTATTTTCCACCATAATTTGCAAATAAATTCATAAAAAATCCTACAATGTGATTTTTGGAATTTTTTCCCTCATGTTGTCTGTCATAGTTGACGTGTACCTATGATGAAAATTACAGGCCTCTCTCATCTTTTTAAGTGGGAGAACTTGCACAATTGGTGGCTGACTAAATACTTTTTTTCCCCACTGTAACTGACAGTGGTATAATTGACGGTGGGTATAACTGACAGCTGTATAACTGACGGTGGGTATAACTGACGGTGGTATAACTGACAGTGGATATAACTGACAGTGGTATAACTGATGGTGGGTATAACTGACAGTGGAATAACTGACAGTGGGTATAACTGAAGGTGGGTATAACTGACGGTGGGTATAACTGAAGGTGGGTATAACTGACGGTGGGTATAACTGACGGTGGGTATAACTGACGGTGGGTATAACAGTGGTTTAACTGACGGTGGGTATAACTGAAGGTGGGTATAACTGACAGTGGGTATAACTGACAGTGGTATAACTGACGGTGGGGATAACTGACGGTGGTATAACTGACGGTGGGTATAACTGAAGGTGGGTATAACTGACGGTGGGTATAACAAACAGTGGGTATAACTGACGGTGGTATAACTGACGGTGGGTATAACTGACAGGGGTATAACTGATGGTGGTATAACTGACAGTGGGTATAACTGAAGGTGGGTATAACTGACGGTGGGTATAACTGACGGTGGTATAACTGACGGTGGGTATAACTGACGGTGGTATAACTGACGGTGGGTATAACTGAAGGTGGGTATAACTGAAGGTGGGTATAAATGACGGTGGTATAACTGACGGTGGTATAACTGACGGTGGGTATAACTGAAGGTGGGTATAACTGACGGTGGGTAAAACTGACGGTGGTGTAACTGACGGTGGTGTAACTGATGGTGGGTATAACTGACGGTGGGTATAACTGACAGTGGGTATAACTGACGGTGGTTTTACTGACGGTGGTATAACTGACGGTGGGTATAACTGACGGTGGGTATTACTGACGGTGGTATAACTGACGGTGGGTATAACTGACGGTGGGTATAACTGACGGTGGGTATAACTGACATTGAGAAACTTTTGTAATTGACCAAATATTTATTTTCCACCATAATTTGCAAATAAATTCATAAAAAATCCTACAATGTGATTTTTGGAATTTTTTCCCTCATGTTGTCTGTCATAGTTGACGTGTACCTATGATGAAAATTACAGGCCTCTCTCATCTTTTTAAGTGGGAGAACTTGCACAATTGGTGGCTGACTAAATACTTTTTTTCCCCACTGTAACTGACAGTGGTATAATTGACGGTGGGTATAACTGACAGCTGTATAACTGACGGTGGGTATAACTGACGGTGGGTATAACTGACGGTGGTATAACTGACAGTGGATATAACTGACAGTGGTATAACTGATGGTGGGTATAACTGACAGTGGAATAACTGACAGTGGGTATAACTGAAGGTGGGTATAACTGACGGTGGGTATAACTGAAGGTGGGTATAACTGACGGTGGGTATAACTGACGGTGGGTATAACTGACGGTGGGTATAACTGACGGTGGGTATAACAGTGGTTTAACTGACGGTGGGTATAACTGAAGGTGGGTATAACTGACAGTGGGTATAACTGACAGTGGTATAACTGACGGTGGGGATAACTGACGGTGGTATAACTGACGGTGGGTATAACTGAAGGTGGGTATAACTGACGGTGGGTATAACAAACAGTGGGTATAACTGACGGTGGTATAACTGACGGTGGGTATAACTGAAGGTGGGTATAACTGACGGTGGGTATAACTGACGGTGGGTATAACTGACGGTGGGTATAACTGACGGTGGGTATAACAGTGGTTTAACTGACGGTGGGTATAACTGAAGGTGGGTATAACTGACAGTGGGTATAACTGACAGTGGTATAACTGACGGTGGGGATAACTGACGGTGGTATAACTGACGGTGGGTATAACTGAAGGTGGGTATAACTGACGGTGGGTATAACAAACAGTGGGTATAACTGACGGTGGTATAACTGACGGTGGGTATAACTGACAGGGGGTATAACTGATGGTGGTATAACTGACAGTGGGTATAACTGAAGGTGGGTATAACTGACGGTGGGTATAACTGACGGTGGTATAACTGACGGTGGGTATAACTGACGGTGGTATAACTGACGGTGGGTATAACTGAAGGTGGGTATAACTGAAGGTGGGTATAAATGACGGTGGTATAACTGACGGTGGTGTAACTGACGGTGGGTATAACTGAAGGTGGGTATAACTGACGGTGGGTAAAACTGACGGTGGTGTAACTGACGGTGGTGTAACTGATGGTGGGTATAACTGACGGTGGGTATAACTGACAGTGGGTATAACTGACAGTGGGTATTACTGACGGTGGTATAACTGACGGTGGGTATTACTGACGGTGGTATAACTGACGGTGGGTATAACTGACGGTGGGTATAACTGACGGTGGGTATAACTGACGGTGGGTATAACTGACTGTGGTATAACTGACGGTGGTATAATTGAAGGTGGGTATAACTGACGGTGGTATAACTGACGGCTGCATAACTGACGGTGGGTATAACTGACGGTGGGTATAACTGACAGCGATATAACTGACAGTGGGTATAACTGACAGTGGTATAATTGACGGTGGGTATAACTGACAGCTGTATAACTGACGTGGGTATAACTGACGGTGGGTATAACTGACAGCGATATAACTGACATTGGGTATAACTGACAGTGGTATAACTGACGGTGGGTATAACTGACGGTGGTATAACTGACGGTGGGTATAACTGAAGGTGTGTATAACTGACGGTGGGTATAACTGATGGTGGTATAACTGACGGTGGTATAACTGACGGTGGGTATAACTGACAGTGGTATAACTGACGGTGGGTATAACTGACAGCTGTATAACTGACGGTGGGTATAACTGACGGTGGGTATAACTGACAGCGATATAACTGACATTGGGTATAACTGACAGTGGTATAACTGACGGTGGGTATAACTGACGGTGGTATAACTGACGGTGGGTATAACTGACGGTGGGTATAACAAACAGTGGGTATAACTGACGGTGGTATAACTGACGGTGGGTATAACTGACAGGGGGTATAACTGATGGTGGTATAACTGACAGTGGGTATAACTGAAGGTGGGTATAACTGACGGTGGGTATAACTGACGGTGGTATAACTGACGGTGGGTATAACTGACGGTGGTATAACTGACGGTGGGTATAACTGAAGGTGGGTATAACTGAAGGTGGGTATAAATGACGGTGGTATAACTAACGGTGGTATAACTGACGGTGGGTATAACTGAAGGTGGGTATAACTGACGGTGGGTATAACAGACGGTGGTGTAACTGACGGTGGTGTAACTGACGGTGGGTATAACTGACAGTGGGTATAACTGACAGTGGGTATATCTGATGGTGGGTATAATTGACGGTGGTATAACTGACGGTGGGTATAACTGACGGTGGTATAACTGTCGGGGGTATAACTGACGGTGGATATAACTGACAGTGGTATAACTGACGGTGGGTATAACTGACAGTGGTATAACTGACAGTGGTGTAACTGACGGTGGTGTAACTGATGGTGGGTATAACTGACGGTGGGTATAACTGACAGAGGGTATAACTGACGGTGGGTATTACTGACGGTGGTATAACTGACGTTGGGTATAACTGACGGTGGGTATTACTGACGGTGGTATAACTGACGGTGGGTATAACTGACGGTGGGTATAACTGACGGTGGGTATAACTGACGGTGGGTATAACTGACAGTGGGTATAACTGAAGGTGGGTATAACTGACGGTGGTATAACTGATAGTGGATTTAACTGACGGTGGTATAACTGACGGTGGGTATAAATGACGGTGGTATAACTGACGGTGGTATAACTGACGGTGGGTATAACTGACGGTGGTATAACTGACGATGGGTATAACTGAAGGTGGTATAACTGACGGTGGTGTAATTGACGGTGGGTATAACTGATGGTGGTATAATTGACGGTGGTATAACTGACGGTGGTATAACTGACGGTGGTATGACTGACGGTGGTATAACTGACGGTGGATATAACTGACAGTGGTATAACTGACGGTGGGTATAACTGACAGTGGTATAACTGACAGTGGGTATAACTGACGGTGGGTTTAACTGACGGTGGGTATAACTTACGGTGGGTATAACTGACGGTGGGAATAACAGTGGTTTAACTGACGGTGGGTATAACTGAAGGTGGGTATAACTGAAGGTGGGTATAACTGACGGTGGGTATAACTGACGGTGGTATAACTGACGGTGGGTATAACTGACGGTGGAATAACTGACGGTGGGTATAACTGAAGGTGGGTATAACTGAAAGTGGGTATAAATGACGGTGGTATAACTGACGGTGGTATAACTGACAGTGGGTATAACTGACGGTGATATAACTGACAGTGGGTATAACTGAAGGTGGTATACCTGACGGTGGTGTAACTGACGGTGGGTATAACTGATGGTGGTATAACTGACGGTGGGTATAACTGACGGTGGGTATAACTGACAGCGATATAACTGACGTTGGGTATAAATGACAGTGGTGTAACTGCCGGTGGGTATAACTGACGGTGGTATAACTGACGGTGTGTATAACTGAATGTGGGTATAACTGACGGTGGGTATAACTGACGGTGGTGTAACTGACGGTGGTGTAACTGATGGTGGGTATAACTGACAGTGGGTAAAACTGACAGTGGGTATAACTGACGGTGGGTATTACTGACGGTGGTATAACTGACGGTGGGTATAACTGACGGTGGGTATAACTGACGGTGATGTAACTGACGGTGGGTATAACTGACGGTGGTATAACTGACGGTGGGTATAACTGAAGGTGGGTATAACTGACGGTGGGTATACCTGACGGTGGTGTAACTGACGGTGGTGTAACTGATGGTGGGTATAACTGACGGTGGATATAACTGACAGAGGGTATAACTGACGGTGGGTATTACTGACGGTGGTATAACTGACGGTGGGTATAACTGACGGTGGGTATTACTGACGGTGGTATAACTGACGGTGGGTATAACTGACGGTGGGTATAACTGACGGTGGGTATAACTGACGGTGGGTATAACTGACAGTGGGTATAACTGAAGGTGGGTATAACTGACGGTGGTATAACTGATAGTGGATTTAACTGACGGTGGTATAACTGACGGTGGGTATAACTGACGGTGGGTATAACTGACGGTGGTATAACTGACGGTGGTATAACTGACAGTGATATAACTGACGGTGGGTATAACTGACAGTGGGTATAACTGACGGTGGTATAACTGACAGTGGGGATAACTAACGGTGGGTATAACTGACGGTGGGATAACTTTTGGTGGGTATAACTGACAGGGGTATAACTGACGGTGGTATATCTAACGGTGGGTATAACTGACAGTTGGCATAACTGACAGTGGGTATTTCTGATGGTGGGAATAACTGACGGTGGGTATAACTGACGGTGGGTATAATTGAAGGTGGGTATAATTGACGGTGGGTATAACTGACGGCTGTATAACTGACGGTGGGTATAACTGACGACGGGTATAACTGACAGCGATTTAACTGACGTTGGGTATAACTGACAGTCGTATAACTGACGGTGTGTATAACTGACGGTGGTATAACTGACGGTGGGTATAACTGAAGGTGTGTATAACTGACGGTGGGTATATAATGACGGTGGTATAACTGACGGTGGGTATAACTGACGGTGGGTATAACTGACAGTGATATAACTGACGGTGGGTATAACTGACGGTGGGTATAACTGACGGTGGGTATAACTGACGGTGGGTATAACTGACGGTGGGTATAACTGACGGTGGGTATAACTGATGGTGGGTATAACTGACAGTGGTATAACTGACGGTGGGTATAACTGACGGGGTTATAACTGACGGTTGTATATCTAACGGTGGGTATAACTGACAGTGGGCATAGCTGACAGTGGGTATTTCTGATGGTGGGTATAACTGACGGTGGGTATAACTTACGGTGGGTATAACTGACGGTGGGAATAACAGTGGTTTAACTGACGGTGGGTATAACTGAAGGTGGGTATAACTGACGGTGGGTATAACTGACGGTGGGTATAACTGACGGTGGTATAACTGACGGTGGGTATAACTGACGGTGGGTATAACTGAAGGTGGGTATAACTGAAGGTGGGTATAAATGACGGTGGTATAACTGACGGTGGTATAACTGACAGTGGGTATAACTGACGGTGATATAACTGACAGTGGGTATAACTGAAGGTTGTATACCTGACGGTGGTGTAACTGACGGTGGGTATAACTGATGGTGGTATAACTGACGGTGGGTATAACTGACGGTGGGTATAACTGACAGCGATATAACTGACGTTGGGTATAAATGACAGTGGTGTAACTGACGTTGGGTATAACTGACGGTGGTATAACTGACGGTGTGTATAACTGAATGTGGGTATAACTGACGGTGGGTATAACTAACGGTGGTGTAACTGACGGTGGTGTAACTGATGGTGGGTATAACTGACGGTGGGTAAAACTGACAGTGGGTATAACTGACGGTGGGTATTACTGACGGTGGTATAACTGACGGTGGGTATAACTGACGGTGGGTATAACTGACAGTGGG
This sequence comes from Coregonus clupeaformis, assembly GCF_020615455.1. Taxonomy (NCBI): domain Eukaryota; kingdom Metazoa; phylum Chordata; class Actinopteri; order Salmoniformes; family Salmonidae; genus Coregonus; species Coregonus clupeaformis. The sequence goes on along the minus strand of NC_059192.1, from coordinate 70,315,463 downwards.
TATAACTGACGGTGGTTTTACTGACGGTGGTATAACTGACGGTGGGTATAACTGACGGTGGGTATTACTGACGGTGGTATAACTGACGGTGGGTATAACTGACGGTGGGTATAACTGACGGTGGGTATAACTGACGGTGGGTATAACTGACTGTGGTATAACTGACGGTGGTATAATTGAAGGTGGGTATAACTGACGGTGGTATAACTGACGGCTGCATAACTGACGGTGGGTATAACTGACGGTGGGTATAACTGACAGCGATATAACTGACAGTGGGTATAACTGACAGTGGTATAATTGACGGTGGGTATAACTGACAGCTGTATAACTGACGGTGGGTATAACTGACGGTGGGTATAACTGACAGCGATATAACTGACATTGGGTATAACTGACAGTGGTATAACTGACGGTGGGTATAACTGACGGTGGTATAACTGACGGTGGGTATAACTGAAGGTGTATAACTGACGGTGGGTATAACTGATGGTGGTATAACTGACGGTGGTATAACTGACGGTGGGTATAACTGACAGTGGTATAACTGACAGCGATATAACTGACATTGGGTATAACTGACAGTGGTATAACTGACGGTGGGTATAACTGACGGTGGTATAACTGACGGTGGGTATAACTGACGGTGGGTATAACAAACAGTGGGTATAACTGACGGTGGTATAACTGACGGTGGGTATAACTGACAGGGGGTATAACTGATGGTGGTATAACTGACAGTGGGTATAACTGAAGGTGGGTATAACTGACGGTGGGTATAACTGACGGTGGTATAACTGACGGTGGGTATAACTGACGGTGGTATAACTGACGGTGGGTATAACTGAAGGTGGGTATAACTGAAGGTGGGTATAAATGACGGTGGTATAATTAACGGTGGTATAACTGACGGTGGGTATAACTGAAGGTGGGTATAACTGACGGTGGGTATAACTGACGGTGGTTTTACTGACGGTGGTATAACTGACGGTGGGTATAACTGACGGTGGGTATAACTGACGGTGGGTATAACTGACAGCGATATAACTGACATTGGGTATAACTGACAGTGGTATAACTGACGGTGGGTATAACTGACGGTGGTATAACTGACGGTGGGTATAACTGACGGTGGTATAACTGACGGTGGGTATAACTGACAGTGGTATAACTTTTGGTGGGTATAACTGACGGGGGTATAACTGACGGTGGTATATCTAACGGTGGGTATAACTGACAGTTGGCATAACTGACAGTGGTTATTTCTGATGGTGGGAATAACTGACAGTGGGTATAACTGACGGTGGGTATAATTGAAGGTGGGTATAATTGACGGTGGGTATAACTGACGGCTGTATAACTGACGGTGGGTATAACTGACGGTGGGTATAACTGACAGCGATATAACTGACGTTGGGTATAACTGACAGTGGTATAACTGACGGTGGGTATAACTGACGGTGGTATAACTGACGGTGGGTTAACTGAAGGTGTGTATAACTTACGGTGGGTTTAACTGGTGGTGGTATAACTGACAGTGGGCAAAAATGACTGTGGGTATAACTGACAGTGATATAACTGACGGTGGGTATAACTGACAGTGGGTATATCTGACGGTGGTGTAACTGACGGTGGGGATAACTGACGGTGGGTATAACTGACGGTGGGTATAACTGACGGTGGGTGTAACTGACGGTGGGTATAACTGACAGTGGTATAACTGACAGTGGGTATAACTGTCAGCGATATAACTGACGTTGGGTATAGCTGACAGTGGTATAACTGACGGTGGGTATAACTGACGGTGGTATAACTGATGGTGGGTATAACTGAAGGTGGGTATAACTGACTGTGGTATAACTGACGGTGGTATAATTGAAGGTGGGTATAACTGACGGTGGGTATAACTGATGGTGGTATAACTGACGGTGGTATAACTGACGGTGGGTATAACTGACTGTGGTATAATTGACGGTGGTATAATTGAAGGTGGGTATAACTGACAGTGGTATAACTGACGGCTGCATAACTGACGTGGGTATAACTGACGGTGGGTATAACCGACAGCGATATAGCTGACAGTGGGTATAACTGACAGTGGTATAATTGACGGTGGGTATAACTGACAGCTGTATAACTGACGGTGGGTATAACTGACGGTGGGTATAACTGACAGCGATATAACTGACATTGGGTATAACTGACTGTGGTATAACTAACGGTGGGTATAACTGACGGTGGTATAACTGACGGTGGTGTAACTGAAGGTGTATAACTGTCGTGGGTATAACTGACGGTGGGTATAACTGACGGTGGGTATAACTGACAAGCGATATAACTGACATTGGGTATAACTGACAGTGGTATAACTGACGGTGGGTATAACTGACGGTGGTATAACTGACGGTGGGTATAACTGAAGGTGTGTATAACTGACGGTGGGTATAACTGATGGTGGTATAACTGACAGTGGTATAACTGACGGTGGGTATAACTGACAGTGGTATAACTGATGGTGGGTATAACTGACAGTGGTGTAACTTTTGGTGGGTATAACTGACGGGGGTATAACTGACGGTGGTATATCTAATGGTGGGTATAACTGACAGTTGGCATAACTGACAGTGGGTATTTCTGATGGTGGGAATAACTGACGGTGGGTATAACTGACGGTGGGTATAATTGAAGGTGGGTATAATTGACGGTGGGTATAACTGACGGCTGTATAACTGACGGTGGGTATAACTGACGGTGGGTATAACTGACAGCGATTTAACTGACGTTGGTATAACTGACAGTGGTATAACTGACGGTGGGTATAACTGACGGTGGTATAACTGACGGTGGGTATAACTGAAGGTGTGTATAACTGACGGTGGAGTATAACTGGCGGTGGTATAACTGACAGTGGGCAAAAAATGACGGTGGGTATAACTGACAGTGATATAACTGACGGTGGGTATAACTGACGGTGGGTATAACTGACGGTGGGTATAACTGACGGTGGGTGTAACTGACGGTGGGTATAACTGACAGTGGTATAACTGACAGTGGGTATAACTGTCAGCGATATAACTGACGTTGGGTATAGCTGACAGTGGTATAACTGAAGGTGGGTATAAATGACGGTGGTATAACTAACGGTGGTATAACTGACGGTGGGTATAACTGAAGGTGGGTATAACTGACGGTGGGTATAACTGACGGTGGTTTTACTGACGGTGGTATAACTGACGGTGGGTATAACTGACGGTGGGTATAACTGATGGTGGGTATAACTGACAGCGATATAACTGACATTGGGTATAACTGACAGTGGTATAACTGACGGTGGGTATAACTGACGGTGGTATAACTGACGGTGGGTATAACTGACAGTGGTATAACTGACGGTGGGTATAACTGACAGTGGTATAACTTTTGGTGGGTATAACTGACGGGGGTATAACTGACGGTGGTATATCTAACGGTGGGTATAACTGACAGTTGGCATAACTGACAGTGGTTATTTCTGATGGTGGGAATAACTGACAGTGGGTATAACTGACGGTGGGTATAATTGAAGGTGGGTATAATTGACGGTGGGTATAACTGACGGCTGTATAACTGACGGTGGGTATAACTGACGGTGGGTATAACTGACAGCGATATAACTGACGTTGGGTATAACTGACAGTGGTATAACTGACGGTGGGTATAACTGACGGTGGTATAACTGACGGTGGGTTAACTGAAGGTGTGTATAACTTACGGTGGGTTTAACTGGTGGTGGTATAACTGACAGTGGGCAAAAATGACTGTGGGTATAACTGACAGTGATATAACTGACGGTGGTATAACTGACAGTGGGTATATCTGACGGTGGTGTAACTGACGGTGGGGATAACTGACGGTGGGTATAACTGACCGGTGGGTATAACTGACGGTGGGTGTAACTGACGGTGGGTATAACTGACAGTGGTATAACTGACAGTGGGTATAACTGTCAGCGATATAACTGACGTTGGGTATAGCTGACAGTGGTATAACTGACGGTGGGTATAACTGACGGTGGTATAACTGATGGTGGGTATAACTGAAGGTGGGTATAACTGACTGTGGTATAACTGACGGTGGTATAATTGAAGGTGGGTATAACTGACGGTGGGTATAACTGATGGTGGTATAACTGACGGTGGTATAACTGACGGTGGGTATAACTGACTGTGGTATAATTGACGGTGGTATAATTGAAGGTGGGTATAACTGACAGTGGTATAACTGACGGCTGCATAACTGACGGTGGGTATAACTGACGGTGGGTATAACTGACAGCGATATAGCTGACAGTGGGTATAACTGACAGTGGTATAATTGACGGTGGGTATAACTGACAGCTGTATAACTGACGGTGGGTATAACTGACGGTGGGTATAACTGACAGCGATATAACTGACATTGGGTATAACTGACTGTGGTATAACTAACGGTGGGTATAACTGACGGTGGTATAACTGACGGTGGGTATAACTGAAGGTGTGTATAACTGTCGGTGGGTATAACTGACGGTGGGTATAACTGACGGTGGGTATAACTGACAGCGATATAACTGACATTGGGTATAACTGACAGTGGTATAACTGACGGTGGGTATAACTGACGGTGGTATAACTGACGGTGGATATAACTGAAGGTGTGTATAACTGACGGTGGGTATAACTGATGGTGGTATAACTGACGGTGGTATAACTGACGGTGGGTATAACTGACAGTGGTATAACTGATGGTGGGTATAACTGACAGTGGTGTAACTTTTGGTGGGTATAACTGACGGGGGTATAACTGACGGTGGTATATCTAATGGTGGGTATAACTGACAGTTGGCATAACTGACAGTGGGTATTTCTGATGGTGGGAATAACTGACGGTGGGTATAACTGACGGTGGGTATAATTGAAGGTGGGTATAATTGACGGTGGGTATAACTGACGGCTGTATAACTGACGGTGGGTATAACTGACGGTGGGTATAACTGACAGCGATATAACTGACGTTGGGTATAACTGACAGTGGTATAACTGACGGTGGGTATAACTGACGGTGGTATAACTGACGGTGGGTATAACTGAAGGTGTGTATAACTGACGGTGGGTATAACTGGCGGTGGTATAACTGACAGTGGGCAAAAATGACGGTGGGTATAACTGACAGTGATATAACTGACGGTGGGTATAACTGACGGTGGGTATAACTGACGGTGGGTATAACTGACGGTGGGTGTAACTGACGGTGGGTATAACTGACAGTGGTATAACTGACAGTGGGTATAACTGTCAGCGATATAACTGACGTTGGGTATAGCTGACAGTGGTATAACTGACGGTGGGTATAACTGACGGTGGTATAACTGACGGTGGGTATAACTGAAGGTGGGTATAACTGACGGTGGGTATAACAGACGGTGGTGTAACTGACGGTGGTGTAACTGACGGTGGGTATAACTGACAGTGGGTATAACTGACAGTGGGTATATCTGATGGTGGGTATAATTGACGGTGGTATAACTGACGGTGGGTATAACTGACGGTGGTATAACTGTCGGGGGTATAACTGACGGTGGATATAACTGACAGTGGTATAACTGACGGTGGGTATAACTGACAGTGGTATAACTGACGGTGGTGTAACTGACGGTGGTGTAACTGATGGTGGGTATAACTGACGGTGGGTAAAACTGACAGAGGGTATAACTGACGGTGGGTATTACTGACAGTGGTATAACTGACGTTGGGTATAACTGACGGTGGGTATTACTGACGGTGGTATAACTGACGGTGGGTATAACTGACGGTGGGTATAACTGACGGTGGGTATAACTGACGGTGGGTATAACTGACAGTGGGTATAACTGAAGGTGGGTATAACTGACGGTGGTATAACTGATAGTGGATTTAACTGACGGTGGTATAACTGACGGTGGGTATAAATGACGGTGGTATAACTGACGGTGGTATAACTGACGATGGGTATAACTGAAGGTGGTATAACTGACGGTGGTGTAATTGACGGTGGGTATAACTGATGGTGGTATAATTGACGGTGGTATAACTGACGGTGGTATAACTGACGGTGGTATGACTGACGGTGGTATAACTGACGGTGGATATAACTGACAGTGGTATTACTGATGGTGGGTATAACTGACAGTGGTATAACTGACAGTGGGTATAACTGACGGTGGGTTTAACTGTTGGTGGGTATAACTTACGGTGGGTATAACTGACGGTGGGAATAACAGTGGTTTAACTGACGGTGGGTATAACTGAAGGTGGGTATAACTGAAGGTGGGTATAACTGACGGTGGGTATAACTGACGGTGGTATAACTGACGGTGGGTATAACTGACGGTGGTATAACTGACGGTGGGTATAAATGAAGGTGGGTATAACTGAAGGTGGGTATAAATGACGGTGGTATAACTGACGGTGGTATAACTGACAGTGGGTATAACTGACGGTGATATAACTGACAGTGGGTATAACTGAAGGTGGTATACCTGACGGTGGTGTAACTGACGGTGGGTATAACTGATGGTGGTATAACTGACGGTGGGTATAACTGACGGTGGTATAACCGACAGCCGATATAACTGACGTTGGGTATAAATGACAGTGGTGTAACTGCCGGTGGGTATAACTGACGGTGGTATAACTGACGGTGTGTATAACTGAATGTGGGTATAACTGACGGTGGGTATAACTGACGGTGGTGTAACTGACGGTGGTGTAACTGATGGTGGGTATAACTGACAGTGGGTAAAACTGACAGTGGGTATAACTGACGGTGGGTATTACTGACGGTGGTATAACTGACGGTGGGTATAACTGACGGTGGGTATAACTGACGGTGATGTAACTGACGGTGGGTATAACTGACGGTGGTATAACTGACGGTGGGTATAACTGAAGGTGGGTATAACTGACGGTGGGTATAACTGACGGTGGTGTAACTGACGGTGGTGTAACTGATGGTGGGTATAACTGACGGTGGGTATAACTGACAGAGGGTATAACTGACGGTGGGTATTACTGACGGTGGTATAACTGACGGTGGGTATAACTGACGGTGGGTATTACTGACGGTGGTATAACTGACGGTGGGTATAACTGACGGTGGGTATAACTGACGGTGGGTATAACTGACGGTGGGTTTAACTGACGGTGGTATAACTGACGGTGGGTATAACTGACGGTGGGTATAACTGATGGTGGTATAACTGACGGTGGTATAACTGACAGTGATATAACTGACGGTGGGTATAACTGACAGTGGGTATAACTGACGGTGGTATAACTGACAGTGGGGATAACTAACGGTGGGTATAACTGGCGGTGGGATAACTTTTGGTGGGTATAACTGACAGGGGTATAACTGACGTTGGTATATCTAACGGTGGGTATAACTGACAGTTGGCATAACTGACAGTGGGTATTTCTGATGGTGGGAATAACTGACGGTGGGTATAACTGACGGTGGGTATAATTGAAGGTGGGTATAATTGACGGTGGGTATAACTGACGGCTGTATAACTGACGGTGGGTATAACTGACGACGGGTATAACTGACAGCGATTTAACTGACGTTGGGTATAACTGACAGTCGTATAACTGACGGTGTGTATAACTGACGGTGGTATAACTGACGGTGGGTATAACTGAAGGTGTGTATAACTGACGGTGGGTATATAATGACGGTGGTATAACTGACGGTGGGTATAACTGACGGTGGGTATAACTGACAGTGATATAACTGAAGGTGGGTATAACTGAGGTGGGTATAACTGACGGTGGGTATAACTGACGGTGGGTATAACTGACGGTGGGTATAACTGACGGTGGGTATAACTGACAGTGGTATAACTGACGGTGGGTATAACTGACGGGGTTATAACTGACGGTTGTATATCTAACGGTGGGTATAACTGACAGTGGGCATAGCTGACAGTGGGTATTTCTGATGGTGGGTATAACTGACGGTGGGTATAACTTACGGTGGGTATAACTGACGGTGGGAATAACAGTGGTTTAACTGACGGTGGGTATAACTGAAGGTGGGTATAACTGACGGTGGGTATAACTGACGGTGGGTATAACTGACGGTGGTATAACTGACGGTGGGTATAACTGACGGTGGGTATAACTGAAGGTGGGTATAACTGAAGGTGGGTATAAATGACGGTGGTATAACTGACGGTGGTATAACTGACAGTGGGTATAACTGACGGTGATATAACTGACAGTGGGTATAACTGAAGGTGGGTATAACTGAGGGTGGGTATAACTGACGGTGGGTATAACTGACGGTGGGTATAACTGACGGTGGGTATAACTGACGGTGGGTATAACTGACAGTGGTATAACTGACGGTGGGTATAACTGACGGGGTTATAACTGACGGTTGTATATCTAACGGTGGGTATAACTGACAGTGGGCATAGCTGACAGTGGGTATTTCTGATGGTGGGTATAACTGACGGTGGGTATAACTTACGGTGGGTATAACTGACGGTGGGAATAACAGTGGTTTAACTGACGGTGGGTATAACTGAAGGTGGGTATAACTGACGGTGGATATAACTGACAGTGGTATAACTGACGGTGGGTATAACTGACAGTGGTATAACTGACGGTGGTGTAACTGACGGTGGTGTAACTGATGGTGGGTATAACTGACGGTGGGTAAAACTGACAGAGGGTATAACTGACGGTGGGTATTACTGACAGTGGTATAACTGACGTTGGGTATAACTGACGGTGGGTATTACTGACGGTGGTATAACTGACGGTGGGTATAACTGACGGTGGGTATAACTGACGGTGGGTATAACTGACGGTGGGTATAACTGACAGTGGGTATAACTGAAGGTGGGTATAACTGACGGTGGTATAACTGATAGTGGATTTAACTGACGGTGGTATAACTGACGGTGGGATAAATGACGGTGGTATAACTGACGGTGGTATAACTGACGATGGGTATAACTGAAGGTGGTATAACTGACGGTGGTGTAATTGACGGTGGGTATAACTGATGGTGGTATAATTGACGGTGGTATAACTGACGGTGGTATAACTGACGGTGGTATGACTGACGGTGGTATAACTGACGGTGGATACAACTGACAGTGGTATTACTGATGAGTGGTATAACTGACAGTGGTATAACTGACAGTGGGTATAACTGACGGTGGGTTTAACTGTTGGTGGGTATAACTTACGGTGGGTATAACTGACGGTGGGAATAACAGTGGTTTAACTGACGGTGGGTATAACTGAAGGTGGGTATAACTGAAGGTGGGTATAACTGACGGTGGGTATAACTGACGGTGGTATAACTGACGGTGGGTATAACTGACGGTGGTATAACTGACGGTGGGTATAAATGAAGGTGGGTATAACTGAAGGTGGGTATAAATGACGGTGGTATAACTGACGGTGGTATAACTGACAGTGGGTATAACTGACGGTGATATAACTGACAGTGGGTATAACTGAAGGTGGTATACCTGACGGTGGTGTAACTGACGGTGGGTATAACTGATGGTGGTATAACTGACGGTGGGTATAACTGACGGTGGGTATAACTGACAGCGATATAACTGACGTTGGGTATAAATGACAGTGGTGTAACTGCCGGTGGGTATAACTGACGGTGGTATAACTGACGGTGTGTATAACTGAATGTGGGTATAACTGACGGTGGGTATAACTGACGGTGGTGTAACTGACGGTGGTGTAACTGATGGTGGGTATAACTGACAGTGGGTAAAACTGACAGTGGGTATAACTGACGGTGGGTATTACTGACGGTGGTATAACTGACGGTGGGTATAACTGACGGTGGGTATAACTGACGGTGATGTAACTGACGGTGGGATAACTGACGGTGGTATAACTGACGGTGGGTATAACTGAAGGTGGGTATAACTGACGGTGGGTATAACTGACGGTGGTGTAACTGACGGTGGTGTAACTGATGGTGGGTATAACTGACGGTGGGTATAACTGACAGAGGGTATAACTGACGGTGGGTATTACTGACGGTGGTATAACTGACGGTGGGTATAACTGACGGTGGGTATTACTGACGGTGGTATAACTGACGGTGGGTATAACTGACGGTGGGTATAACTGACGGTGGGTATAACTGACGGTGGGTTTAACTGACGGTGGTATAACTGACGGTGGGTATAACTGACGGTGGGTATAACTGATGGTGGTATAACTGACGGTGGTATAACTGACAGTGATATAACTGACGGTGGGTATAACTGACAGTGGGTATAACTGACGGTGGTATAACTGACAGTGGGGATAACTAACGGTGGGTATAACTGGCGGTGGGATAACTTTTGGTGGGTATAACTGACAGGGGTATAACTGACGGTGGTATATCTAACGGTGGGTATAACTGACAGTTGGCATAACTGACAGTGGGTATTTCTGATGGTGGGAATAACGACGGTGGGTATAACTGACGGTGGATAATTGAAGGTGGGTATAATTGACCGGTGGGTATAACTGACGGCTGTATAACTGACGGTGGGTATAACTGACGACGGGTATAACTGACAGCGATTTAACTGACGTTGGGTATAACTGACAGTCGTATAACTGACGGTGTGTATAACTGACGGTGGTATAACTGACGGTGGGTATAACTGAAGGTGTGTATAACTGACGGTGGGTATATAATGACGGTGGTATAACTGACGGTGGGTATAACTGACGGTGGGTATAACTGACAGTGATATAACTGAAGGTGGGTATAACTGAGGTGGGTATAACTGACGGTGGGTATAACTGACAGTGGGTATAGCTGACGGTGGGTATTACTGACGGTGGTATAACTGACAGTGGTATAACTGACGGTGGGTATAACTGACGGGGTTATAACTGACGGTTGTATATCTAACGGTGGGTATAACTGACAGTGGGCATAGCTGACAGTGGGTATTTCTGATGGTGGGTATAACTGACGGTGGGTATAACTTACGGTGGGTATAACTGACGGTGGGAATAACAGTGGTTTAACTGACGGTGGGTATAACTGAAGGTGGGTATAACTGACGGTGGGTATAACTGACGGTGGGTATAACTGACGGTGGTATAACTGACGGTGGGTATAACTGACGGTGGGTATAACTGAAGGTGGGTATAACTGAAGGTGGGTATAAATGACGGTGGTATAACTGACGGTGGTATAACTGACAGTGGGTATAACTGACGGTGATATAACTGACAGTGGGTATAACTGAAGGTTGTATACCTGACGGTGGTGTAACTGACGGTGGGTATAACTGATGGTGGTATAACTGACGGTGGGTATAACTGACGGTGGGTATAACTGACAAGCGATATAACTGGCGTTGGTATAAATGACAGTGGTGTAACTGACGTTGGGTATAACTGACGGTGGTATAACTGACGGTGTGTATAACTGAATGTGGGTATTACTGATGGTGGTATAACTGACGGTGGGTATAACTGACGGTGGGTATAACTGAAGGTGGGTATAACTGACGGTGGGTATAACTGACGGTGGTATAACTGACGGTGGGTATAACTGACGGTGGTATAACTGACGGTGGGTATAACTGAAGGTGGGTATAACTGACGGTGGGTATATCTGACGGTGGTGTAACTGACGGTGGTGTAACTGATGGTGGGTATAACTGACGGTGGGTATAACTGACAGAGGGTATAACTGACGGTGGGTATTGCTGACGGTGGTATAACTGACGGTGGTTATAACTGACGGTGGGTATTACTGACGGTGGTATAACTGACGGTGGGTATAACTGACGGTGGGTATAACTGACGGTGGGTATAACTGACGGTGGGTATAACTGACAGTGGGTAAAACTGAAGGTGGGTCATAACTGGACGGTGGTATAACTGATAGTGGATTTAACTGACGGTGGTATAACTGACGGTGGGTATAACTGACGGTGGGTATAACTGACGGTGGTATAACTGACGGTGGTATAACTGACAGTGATATAACTGACGGTGGGTATAACTGACAGTGGGTATAACTGACGGTGGTATAACTGACGGTGGGGATAACTAACGGTGGGTATAACTGACAGTGGGTATAACTGACGCGGTGTAACTGACCGGTGGGTATAACTGACAGTAGTGTAACTGACGGTGGGTATAACTGACAGTGATATAACTGACGGTGGGTATAACTGAAGGTGTGTATAACTGACGGTGGGTATAACTGACGGTGGTATAACTGACGGTGGGTTTAACTGAAGGTGGGTATAACTGACAGTAATATAACTGACGGTGGGTATAACTGACAGTGGGAATAACTGACGGTGGTATAACTGACGGTGGGTATAACTGACGGTGGTATAACTGACGGTGGGTATAACTGACGGTGGGTATAATTGACGGTGGTATAACTGACGGTGGGTATAACTGACGGTGGTATAACTGACGGTGGGTATAACTGAAGGTGGGTATAACTGAAGGTGGGTATAAATGACGGTGGTATAACTGACGGTGGTATAACTGACAGTGGGTATAACTGACGGTAATATAACTGACAGTGGGTATAACTGAAGGTGGTATACCTGACGGTGGTGTAACTGACGGTGGGTATAACTGATGGTGGTATAACTGACGGTGGGTATAACTGACGGTGGGTATAACTGACAGCGATATAACTGACGTTGGGTATAAATGACAGTGGTGTAACTGACAGTGGGTATAAATGACGGTGGTATAACTGACGGTGTGTATAACTGAATGTGGGTATAACTGATGGTGGGTATAACTGACGGTGGTGTAACTGACGGTGGTGTAACTGATGGTGGGTATAACTGACGGTGGGTAAAACTGACAGTGGGTATAACTGACGGTGGGTATTACTGACGGTGGTATAACTGACGGTGGGTATAACTGACGGTGGGTATAACTGACGGTGGGTATAACTGACGGTGATGTAACTGACGGTGGGTATAACTGACGGTGGTATAACTGACGGTGGGTATAACTGAAGGTGGGCATAACTGACGGTGGGTATAACTGACGGTGGTGTAACTGACGGTGGTGTAACTGATGGTGGGTATAACTGACGGTGGGTATAACTGACAGAGGGTATAACTGACGGTGGGTATTACTGACGGTGGTATAACTGACGGTGGTTATAACTGACGGTGGGTATTACTGACGGTGGTATAACTGACGGTGGGTATAACTGACGGTGGGTATAACTGACAGTGGGTATAACTGAAGGTGGGTATAACTGACGGTGGTATAACTGATAGTGGATTTAACTGACGGTGGTATAACTGACGGTGGGTATAACTGACGGTGGGTATAACTGACGGTGGTATAACTGACGGTGGTATAACTGACAGTGATATAACTGACGGTGGGTATAACTGACAGTGGGTATAACTGACGGTGGTATAACTGACGGTGGGGATAACTAACGGTGGGTATAACTGACGGTGGGTATAACTGACGGCGGGTGTAACTGACGGTGGGTATAACTGACAGTAGTGTAACTGACGGTGGGTATAACTGACAGTGATATAACTGACGTTGGGTATAACTGAAGGTGTGTATAACTGACGGTGGGTATAACTGACGGTGGTATAACTGACGGTGGGTTTAACTGAAGGTGGGTATAACTGACAGTAATATAACTGACGGTGGGTATAACTGACAGTGGGAATAACTGACGGTGGTATAACTGACGGTGGGTATAACTGACGGTGGTATAACTGACGGTGGGTATAACTGACGGTGGGTATAACTGACGGTGGTATAACTGACGGTGGGTATAACTGACGGTGGTATAACTGACGGTGGGTATAACTGAAGGTGGGTATAACTGAAGGTGGGTATAAATGACGGTGGTATAACTGACGGTGGTATAACTGACAGTGGGTATAACTGACGGTGATATAACTGACAGTGGGTATAACTGAAGGTGGTATACCTGACGGTGGTGTAACTGACGGTGGGTATAACTGATGGTGGTATAACTGACGGTGGGTATAACTGACGGTGGGTATAACTGACAGCGATATAACTGACGTTGGGTATAAATGACAGTGGTGTAACTGACGGTGGGTATAACTGACGGTGGTATAACTGACGGTGTGTATAACTGAATGTGGGTATAACTGATGGTGGGTATAACTGACGGTGGTGTAACTGACGGTGGTGTAACTGATGGTGGGTATAACTGAAGGTGGGTAAAACTGACAGTGGGTATAACTGACGGTGGGTATTACTGACGGTGGTATAACTGACGGTGGGTATAACTGACGGTGGGTATAACTGACGGTGGGTATAACTGACGGTGATGTAACTGACGGTGGGTATAACTGACAGTGGTATAACTGACGGTGGGTATAACTGAAGGTGGGTATAACTGACGGTGGGTATAACTGACGGTGGTGTAACTGACGGTGGTGTAACTGATGGTGGGTATAACTGACGGTGGGTATAACTGACAGAGGGTATAACTGACGGTGGGTATTACTGACGGTGGTATAACTGACGGTGGGTATAACTGACGGTGGGTATTACTGACGGTGGTATAACTGACGGTGGGTATAACTGACGGTGGGTATAACTGACGGTGGGTATAACTGACGGTGGTATAACTGACAGTGGGTATAACTGACGGTGGTATAACTGACGGTGGGGATAACTAACGGTGGGTATAACTGACGGTGGGTATAACTGACGGCGGGTGTAACTGACGGTGGGTATAACTGACAGTAGTGTAACTGACGGTGGGTATAACTGACAGTGATATAACTGACGTTGGGTATAACTGACGGTGGGTATAACTGACGGTGGGTATAACTGACGGTGGTATAACTGACGGTGGGTATAACTGACGGTGGGTATAACTGAAGGTGGGTATAACTGAAGGTGGGTATAAATGACGGTGGTATAACTGACGGTGGTATAACTGACGGTAGGTATAACTGACGGTGATATAACTGACAGTGGGTATAACTGAAGGTTGTATACCTGACGGTGGTGTAACTGACGGTGGGTATAACTGATGGTGGTATAACTGACTGGTGGTATAACTGACGGTGGGTATAACTGACAGCGATATAACTGACGTTGGGTATAAATGACAGTGGTGTAACTGACGTTGGGTATAACTGACGGTGGTATAACTGACGGTGTGTATAACTGAATGTGGGTATTACTGATGGTGGTATAACTGACGGTGGGTATAACTGACGGTGGGTATAACTGAAGGTGGGTATAACTGACGGTGGGTATAACTGACGGTGGTATAACTGACGGTGGGTATAACTGACGGTGGTATAACTGACGGTGGGTATAACTGAAGGTGGGTATAACTGACGGTGGGTATATCTGACGGTGGTGTAACTGACGGTGGTGTAACTGATGGTGGGTATAACTGACGGTGGGTATAACTGACAGAGGGTATAACTGACGGTGGGTATTGCTGACGGTGGTATAACTGACGGTGGTTATAACTGACGGTGGGTATTACTGACGGTGGTATAACTGACGGTGGGTATAACTGACGGTGGGTATAACTGACGGTGGGTATAACTGACGGTGGGTATAACTGACAGTGGGTATAACTGAAGGTGGGTATAACTGACGGTGGTATAACTGATAGTGGATTTAACTGACGGTGGTATAACTGACGGTGGGTATAACTGACGGTGGGTATAACTGACGGTGGTATAACTGACGGTGGTATAACTGACAGTGATATAACTGACGGTGGTATAACTGACAGTGGGTATAACTGACGGTGGTATAACTGACGGTGGGGATAACTAACGGTGGGTATAACTGACAGTGGGTATAACTGACGGCGGGTGTAACTGACGGTGGGTATAACTGACAGTAGTGTAACTGACGGTGGGTATAACTGACAGTGATATAACTGACGTTGGGTATAACTGAAGGTGTGTATAACTGACGGTGGGTATAACTGACGGTGGTATAACTGACGGTGGGTTTAACTGAAGGTGGGTATAACTGACAGTAATATAACTGACGGTGGGTATAACTGACAGTGGGAATAACTGACGGTGGTATAACTGACGGTATAACGCGGTGGTATAACTGACGGTGGGTATAACTGACGGTGGGTATAATTGACGGTGGTATAACTGACGGTGGGTATAACTGACGGTGGTATAACTGACGGTGGGTATAACTGAAGGTGGGTATAACTGAAGGTGGTATAAATGACGGTATAACTGACGGTGGTATAACTGACAGTGGGTATAACTGACGGTAATATAACTGACAGTGGGTATAACTGAAGGTGGTATACCTGACGGTGGTGTAACTGACGGTGGGTATAACTGATGGTGGTATAACTGACGGTGGGTATAACTGACGGTGGGATAACTGACAGCGATATAACTGACGTTGGGTATAAACTGACAGTGGTGTAACTGACAGTGGTATAAATGACGGTGGTATAACTGACGGTGTGTATAACTGAATGTGGGTATAACTGATGGTGGGTATAACTGACGGTGGTGTAACTGACGGTGGTGTAACTGATGGTGGGTATAACTGACGGTGGTAAACTGACAGTGGGTATAACTGACGGTATTACTGACGGGTATAACCGACGGTGTATAACTGACGGTGGGATAACTGACGGTGGGTATAACTGACGGTGATGTAACTGACGGTGGATAACTGACGGTGGTATAACTGACGGTGGTATAACTGAAGGTGGCATAACTGACGGTGGGTATATCTGACGTGGTGTAACTGACGGTGGTGTAACTGATGGTGGTATAACTGACGGTGGCTATAACTGACAGAGGTATAACTGACGGTGGGTATTACTGACGGTGGTATAACTGACGGTGGTTATAACTGACGGTGGGTATTACTGACGGTGGTATAACTGACGGCGGGTATAACTGGACGGTGGTATAACTGACAGTGGTATAACTGAAGGTGGAGTATAACTGACGGTGGTATAACTGATAGTGGATTTAACTGACGGTGGGATAACCGACAGGTGGGTATAACTGACGGTGGGTATAACTGACGTGGTATAACTGACGGTGATATAACTGACGGTGATATAACTGACAGTGGGTATAACTGACGGTATAACGACGGTGGGGATAACTAACGGTGGTATAACTGACGGTGGGTATAACTGACGGCGTGTAACTGACGGTGGGTATAACTGACAGTCAAGTGTAACACGGTGGTATAACTGACGGTGGTATAACCGACGGTGGTATAACTGACGGTGCGTATAACTGACGGTGGGTTTAACTGACGGTTTAACTGAAGGTGATATAACTGACGGTGGCATAACTGACGGTGGTATAACTGACGTGAGCATAACTGACGGTGATAACTGACGTGGCATAACCGACGGTGGTATAACGTGCGGTGCATAACTGACGGTGGGTATAACTGACGGTGGGTATAACTGACGTGGGTATAACTGACGGTGGTATAACTGAAGGTGGGTATAACTGAAGGTGGGTATAAATGACGGTGGTATAACTGACGGTGGTATAACTGACAGTGGGTATAACTGACGGTGATATAACCGACAGTACAAGGTATAACTGAAGGTGGTATACCTGACGGTGGT
This sequence comes from Coregonus clupeaformis, assembly GCF_020615455.1. Taxonomy (NCBI): domain Eukaryota; kingdom Metazoa; phylum Chordata; class Actinopteri; order Salmoniformes; family Salmonidae; genus Coregonus; species Coregonus clupeaformis. The sequence goes on along the minus strand of NC_059192.1, from coordinate 70,297,811 downwards.
ATAACTGACGGTGGGATAACTGACGGGGTATAACTGACGTGGGTATAACTGACGGTGGTACTAACCGACGGCATATAACTGACGCTGTGGTATAACTGACGGTGGCATAACTGACGGTATAACTGACAGTGTGTATAACTGAATGTGGGTATAACTGACGGTGGTATAACTGACGGTGGTATAACTGACGGTGGTGTAACTGATGGTGGGTATAACTGAAGGTGGCAAAACTGACAGTGGTATAACTGACGGTGGTATTACTGACGGTGGTATAACTGACGGTGGGTATAACTGACGGTGGGTATAACTGACGTGTGGTATAACTGACGTAGATGTAACTGACGGTGGTATAACTGATATGGTATAACTGACGGTGTATAACTGAAGGTGGGTATAACTGACGGTGGGTATAACTGACGGTGGTGTAACTGACGGTGGTGTAACTGATGGTGGGTATAACTGACGGTGGGTATAACTGACGGTAGGCATACTGACGGATGGTATAACGCGGTGAACTGACGTGGATAACTGACGGTGGTATAACTGACGGTGGTATAACTGCGTTATAACTGACGGTGGTATAACTGACAGTGGGTATAACTGACGGTTATAACTGACGGTGGGGATAACTAACGGTGGGATAAACTGACGGTGGTATAACTGACGTACGGCGAACTGACGGTGGTATAACCGACAGTAGTGTAACTGACGGTGGGTATAACTGACGGTGATATAACCGACGCTGGTATAACTGAAGGTGTGTACGACGGGCATAACTGACTATAACGACGTGGGTTTAACTGAAGGTGGGTATAACTGACAGCAATATAACCGACGTGGGTATAACTGACAGTGGGAATAACTGACGGTGAGTATAAACTGACGGTGGTATAACTGACGGTGGTATAACTGGACGGTGGGTATAACTGACGGTGCATAACTGACGGTAGTATAACCGACGGTGGGGTATAACTGACGTGGTATAACTGACGGTGGGTATAACTGAAGGTGGTATAACGAAGGTGGAAACTGACGGTGGTATAACGACGGTGGTATAACCGACAGTGATATAACTGACGGTGGGTATAACTGACAGTGGGTATAACTGACGGTATAACTGACGGTGAGAACTAACGGTGGGATAACTGACGTGGGATAACTATTGTGGGCATAACTGACAGGGGTATAACTGACGGTGTGTATATCTAACAGTGGGTATAACTGACAGTTGGCATAACTGACAGTGGGTATTTCTGATGGTGGGAATAACTGACGGTGGGTATAACTGACGGTGGGTATAATTGAAGGTGGGTATAAATGACGGTGGTATAACTGACGGTGGTATAACTGACAGTGGGTATAACTGAAGGTGGTATACCTGACGGTGGTGTAACTGACGGTGGGTATAACTGATGGTGGTATAACCGGACTTGTGGGCATAACGACGGTTGGTATAACTGACAGCCGATATAACTGACGTTGGGGTATAAATGACAGTGGTGCTTAACGACGGTGGTATAATCTGACGGTGGTATAACTGACGGTGTGATAACTGAATGTGAGTATAACTGATGGGGGTATAACCGACGGTGCTAATACGGTGGTGCAACTGATGGTGGGCATAACGACGGTGGTAAAAACTGACAGTGGTATAACTGACGGTGGTAATACTGACGTGATAACCACGGTGGCATAACTGGACGGTGGGTATAACTGACGGTGGTATAACTGACGGTGATGTAACTGACGGGTGGTATAACTGACAGTGGTATAACTGACGGTGGGTATAACTGAAGGTGGGTATAACTGACGGTGGTATAACTGAGGTGGTAACTGACGGTGGTGTAACTGATGGTGGGTATAACTGACGGTGGTATAACTGACAGAGGGTATAACGGGACGGTGGTATTACTGACGGTGGTATAACTGACGGTGGGTATAACTGACGGTGGGTATTACTGACGGTGGTATAACTGACGGTAGGTATAACTGGACGGTGGTATAACTGACGGTGGTATAACTGACGGTGGAAAACTCGACAGTGGGTATAACTGAAGGTGGGTATAACTGACGGTGGTATAACCGATAGTGGATTTAACTGACTTTTGAGTATAAATGACGTGGTATAACTGACGGTGGTATAACTGACGGTGGTATAACTGACGTGGTATAACTGACAGTGATATAACTGACGGTGGGTATAACTGACAGTGGTATAACTGACGGTGGTATAACTGACGGTGGGATAATTAACGGTGGGTATAACTCGACGCGTGGACAACTTTGGTGGGTATAACTGACAGGGTATAACTGACGGTGGTATATCTAATCGGTGGGTATAACTGACAGTTGCGCAAACTGACAGTCGGTATTTCTGATGGTGGGAAATAACTGACGATGGGTATAACTGACGGTGGTATAATTGAAGGTGGATAATTGACTTGGTGGTATAACTGAGCCGTAGTAACTGACGGTGGGTATAACTGACGACGGTATAACTGACAGCCATTTAACTGACGCTGTATAACCGACAGTCGTATAACCGACTGTTATAAACTGACGGTGGTATAACGACGGTGGTATAACTGAAGGTGTGCATAACGACGGGGTATAAATGACGGTGGTATAACCGACAGTGATATAACGGGTGTGTATAACCGAGCAGGGTATAACTGACGGTGGTATAACTGACGGTAGGTATAACTGACGGTGGTGTATAACTGACGGTGGGTATAACTGACAGTGGTATAACTGACGGTGGTATAACTGACGGGATTATAACCGACGATTGTATATCTACCGGGGTATAACTGACAGTGGGCATAGCTGACAGTGGGTATTTCTGATGGTGGTATAACTGACGGTGGTATAACTTACGGTGGGTATAACTGACGGTGGGAACAACAGTGGTTTAACTGACGGTAGGTATAACTGAAGGTGGGTATAACTGACGGTGGTATAACTGACGGTTGGTATAACTGACGGTGATAACCGACGTGGTATAACCGACGGTATAACTGACGGTATAACGAAGGTGGTATAACTGAAGGTGGATAAATGACGGTGGTATAACTGACGGTGGTATAACCGACAGTAGGTATAACTGACGGTGATATAACTGACAGTGGGAAGTATAACTGAAGGTGGTACCCGACAGTTATCGACGGTGGCAGTACCACTGATGGTGGTATAACTGACGGTAGGTATAACTGACGGTGGGTATAACTGACAGCTATATAACTGACGTAGGTATAAATGACAGTGGTGTAACTGACGGTGGGTATAACGACGGTGGTATAACTGACGGTGTATAACTGACGGTGGTATAACTGACAGTGGTATAACTGATGGTGGCATAACGACGGTGGTATAACTGACAGAGGGTATAACTGACGGTGGGTATTACTGACGGTGGTATAACTGACGGTGGGTATAACTGACGGTGGGTATTACTGACGGTGATGAAACTGACGGCATAACTGACGGTCCGTATAACTGACGGCATAACGACGGTGGCATAACCGACAGTGGGTATAACTGACGGTGAGCATAACGGGACGGTGGGATAACTAACGGTATAACTGACGTGGCATAACTGATCTGCGGTGTAACTTACGGTGGTATAACCGACAAGCAGTGTAACTGAGTGGGTATAACCCGACGGTGATATAACCGACGTAGTATAACTGAAGGTGTATAACTGACGGTGAGTATAACGGACGGTGGTATAACCGGACGGTGGTGTAACTGAAAGGTGGGTATAACTGACAGTAATATAACCGACGGTGGGTATAACTGACAGTGGAAATAACTGACGTGGGTATAACTGACGGTGGGTATAACTGACGGTGGTATAACTGACGGTGGTATAAGTGACGGTGGTATAACTGACGGTGGCATAACTGACGTGCGTATAACTGGACGGGTATAACTGACGGTATAACTGAAGGTGGTACCTAACTGAAGGTGGGGTATAACTGACTGATAACGACGGTGGTATAACTGACAGTGATATAACTGACGGTGGGTATAACTGACAGTGGTATAACTGACGGTGGTATAACGACGGTGGGACAACTAACGTGGTATAACTGGTGGGATAACCATTGCGTGGTATAACTGACGTGGGTATAACTGACGGTGGTATATCTAACAGTGGGTATAACTGACAGGTGTATATGACAGTGGGATCACTGATGGTGGAATAACTGACGGTGGGTATAACTGACGGTGGGTATAATTGAAGGTGGGTATAAATGACGGTGGTATAACTGACGGTGGTATAACTGACAGTGGGTATAACTGAAGGTGGTATACCTGACGGTGGTATAACTGACGGTGGTATAACTGAGGTGGTATAACTGACGGTGGGTATAACTGACAGTGGTATAACTGACGTTCATAACTACGCTGGTATAACTGACAGTGGTGTAACTGACGGTGGTATAACTGACGGTGGTATAACCGACGCGTGTATAACTGAATGTGGGTATAACTGATAGTGGTATAACCGACGGTGGGTGTAACTGACGGTGGTGTAACTGATGGTGGGTATAACCGACGGTGGGTAAAACCGACAGTGGGTATAACCGACGGTGGATACGACGGTGGTATAACTGCGGTGGTATAACTGACGTGGTATAACTGACGGTGGTATAACTGACGGTGATGTAACTGACGGTGGGTATAACCGAACAGTGTATAAGCCGACGGTGGGTATAACTGAAGGTGGTATAACTGACGGTGGGTATAACTGACGTGGTGTAACTGACGCGGTGGTAACTGATGGTGGGTATAACTGACGGTGGTATAACTGACAGAGGGTATAACCTGACGGTGGGTATTACCGACGGTGGTATAACTGACGGTGGGTATAACTGACGGTGGGTATTACTGACGATAACTGACGGTGGGTATAACGGACGGTGGGGTATAACTGACGGTATAACTGACGGTAAAACTGACAGTGGGTATAACTTGACGGTGGTATAACTGACGGTGGTATAACTGATAGTGGATTTAACTGACGTGGTATAAATGACGGTGGGTATAACTGACGGTGGGTATAACGGACGGTGGATAACTGACGGTGGTATAACTGACAGTGATATAACTGACGGTGGTATAACCGACAGTGGGTATAACTGACGGTGGTATAACTATGGTGGGATAACTAACGTGGTATAACTGACGGTGGATAACTTTTGGGTGGTATAACTGACAGGGGCATAACTGACGGTGGAATATCTAACGGTGGGTATAACTGACAGTTGGCACAACTGACAGTGGATTTCTGATGGTGGGAATAACTGACGGTAGGTATAACTGAGTGGTATAATTGAAGGTGGGTATAATTGACGGTGGTATAACCGACGGCTGTGTAACTGACGGTGGTATAACTGACGTTCGGTATAACTGACAGCCGATTTAACTGACGTTGGTATAACTGACAGTCGTATAACTGACGTGTGTATAACTGACGGTGGTATAACTGACGGTTGGTATAACTGAAGGTTTTATAACGAACGTGGATATAAGACGGTGGTATAACTGACAGTGATATAACTGAGTGTATAACGACGCGAGTATAACGGACGGTGGGCATAACTGGACGCGGGTATAACTGACGGTGATAACTGACGGTGGGTATAACTGACAGTGGTATAACTGACGTGGTATAACGACGGGTATAACTGCGGTGGTATATCAACGGTGGGTATAACTGACAAAGTGGGCATAACTGACAGTGCGTATTTCTGATGGTAGGTATAACTGACGGTGGTATAACTACGGTGGGTATAACTGACGTGAATAACAGTGGTTTAACTGACGGTGGGTATAACTGAAGGTGGGTATAACTGACGGTGGTATAACTGACGGTGTATAACTGACGGTGGTATAACTGACGGTGGGTATAACCGACGTGATAACTGACGGTGGGTATAACTGAAGGTGGGTATAACTGAAGGTGGGTATAAATGACGGTGGTATAACTGACGGTGGTATAACTGACAGTGGGTATAACTGACGGTGATATAACTGACAGTGGGTATAACTGAAGGTGGTATACCTGACAGTGGTGTAACTGACGGTGGTATAACTGATGGTGGTATAACTGACGGTGGTATAACTGACGGTGGTATAACTGACAGCGTATATAACGGACGCGTTGGAGTACAAAATGACAGTGGTGTAACTGACGGTGTATAACTGACGGTGGTATAACTGACGGTGTATAACTGAATGTGGGTATAACTGACGTTGGTATAACTGACGGTGGTGCAAGACGGTGGTGCTAACTGATGGTGGGTATAACTGACAGTGGTAAACTGACAGTGGGTATAACTGACGTGGGTATTACTGACGGTGTATAACTGACGGTGGTATAACTGACGGTGGGTATAACTGGACGGTGATGTAACTGATGGTATAACTGACCGTGGTATAACTGACGGTGGGTATAACTGAAGGTGGGTATAACTGACGGTGGGTATAACGACGGTGGTTAACTGACGGTGGTGTAACTGATGGTGGGCATAACTGACGGTGGTATAACTGACAAGGGTATAACTGACGGTGGGTATTACTGACGGTGGTATAACTGACGGTGGCATAACTGACGGTGGGATAACGGTGGTATAACCGACGTGGTATAACTGGACGGTGGGTATAACTGACGGTGGGTATAACTGGAGTGGTATAACTGACGGTGGTATAACTGAAGGTGGTATAACTGACGGTGGTATAACTGATAGTGGATTTAACTGACGGTGGTATAACTGACGGTATAACTGACGGTGGCATAACTGACGGTGGTATAACTGACGGTGTATAACCGACAGTGATATAACTGACGGTGGGTATAACTGACAGTGGGTATAACTGACGGTGATAACTGACGTGGGGATAACTAACGGTGGTATAACTGACGTGGGTATAACTGAGCGGGTGTAACTGGACGGTGGGTATAACTGACAGCCATAACGACGGTGGTATAACTGACAGTGATATAACGACGCTGGGATAACCGAAGGTGTGTATAACTGACGGTGGTATAACTGACGGTGGTATAACTGACGGTGGGTTTAACTGAAGAGTGGTATAACCGACAGTAATATAACTGACGGTGGTATAACTGACAGTGGGAATAACTGACGTGAATAACTGACGCGTGGATAACTGATGGTGGCATAACTGACGTGGTATAACTAACGTGGTATAACTGACGGTGGGTATAGCTGACAGTGGTACAACTGACGGTGGGTATAACTGACAGCGTATAACTGACGATAACGCCGTGGTGTAACTGACGGTGGTATAACTGACGGTGGAGCAACTGACAGAGTAACTGACGGTGGTGTAACTGATGGTGGGTATAACTGACGGTGTTTATAACTGACGGTGGTATAACTGACGTGGGTATTACTGACGGTGGTATAACTGACGGTGTATAACTGACGGTCGGTATAACTGACGGTGCGTATAACTGACGGTGGTATAACTGAGGTATAACTGACGGTGGTATAACTGCGGTGGTATAACGATAGTGCTATAATTGACGGTGGGTATAACGGTATAACGACGGTGGTATAACTGACGGTGGTATAACCGACGGTGGAATAACTGACAGTGGCATACACTGATGGTGGGTATAACCGAGCGGTGGTATAACTGACGGTGGGTATAACTGACGGTGGTATAACTGTTGGTGGTATAACTTACGGTGGGTATAACTGACGGTGGAATAACAGTGGTTTAACTGACGGTGAAGGTATAACGAAGGTGGTATAACTGACGGTGGGTATAACTGACGGTGGTATAAACGAGTGGGTATAACTGACGGTGGTATAACTGACGGTGGGTATAAATGAAGGTGGGTATAACTGAAGGTGGTATAAATGACGGTGGTATAACTGACGGTGGTATAACGACGTGGGTATAACTGACGGTGATATAACCGACAGTGGGTATAACTGAAGGTGGTATACCTGACGGTGGTGTAACTGACGGTGGATTGACGGTGGAGGCATAACGACGGTGGTATAACTGACGCGGTATAACTGACGCGGTAACCACGGTATAAATGACAGTGGTGTAACTGCCGGTGGTATAACCGACGCGGTGCATAACTGACTCAGGGTATAACTGAAGGTGGGTATAACCGAGCGGTGATACAACTTACGGTGGTATAACTGACGGTGGTGTAACTGACGGTGGAAACCGACAGTGGGTATAACCGACAGTGATAACCGACGGTGGTATAACTGACGGTGGTAACTGACTGGGTATAACTGTGGTACAACTGACGGTGATAACGACGGTGGTATAACTGACGGTGGGTATAACTGACGATAACTGACGGTGGGCATAACTGACGGTGGTATAACTGACGGTGGGTATAACTGATGGTGGCAAACTGACGGTGGATAACTGACAGAGGGTATAACTGACGGTAGGGATTACCGACGGTGGAGTATAACTGACGGTGGGTATAACGACGGTGGTATAACTGACGGTGGGTATAACTGACGGTGGTATAACTGACGGTGGGTATAACTGACGTGGGTTTAACGACGCGGTAAACCGACGGTGAACACGTTATAACTGACTGGTATAACTGACGGTGGCATAACCGACAGTTGGTATAACTGATGGTGAGTATAACCGACAGTGGGCATAACTGACGGTGGTATAACCGACAGTGGACAACTAACGTGAGTATAACTGGGTGGGATAACTTTTGGTGGGTATAACTGACAGGGTATAACCGACGTGGTATATCTGAGGTGGGATAACTGACAGTTGGCATAACCGACAGTGGGCATCTGATGGTGGGAATAACTGACGGCGTGGGTATAACTGACGGTGGGTATAATTGAAGGTGGTATAATTGACGGTGGTATAACTGACGGCTGTATAACTGACGGTGGTATAACTGACGACGTGGGTATAACTGACAGCGATTTAACTGACGTTGGTATAACTGACAGTATAACCGACGGTGGGTATAACTGACCGTGGATAACTGACTGTGGTGTATAACTGAAGGTGGTATAACGACGTGGTATAACGACGGTGAGTATAACTGACGGTGGTATAACTGACGGTGGATACCAGTATAACTGAAGGTGGGTATAACTGACGGGTGGTATAACTGACGTGGGCATAACTGACGCGTGGGTATAACTGACGGTGGTATAACGACTTATAACTGACCGTGGTATAACGACGGTATAACTGACGTGTATAACTGACGGTGGCATAACTAACGGTGGCATAACTGACAGTGGGTATAGCTGATAGTGGTATATCTGACGGTGGGTATAACTGACGTGGATAACCGACGGTGGGAATAACAGTGGTTTAACTGACGGTGGTATAACTGAAGGTGGGTATAACTGACGGTCTGACGTGGATAACTGACGTGCATAACTGACGGTGGTATAACTGACGGTGGCATAACTGAAGGTGGGTATAACTGAAGGTGGGTATAAATGACGGTGGTATAACTGACGGTGGTATAACTGACAGGTATAACTGACGGTGATATAACCGACAGTGGTATAACTGAAGGTTGTATACCTGACGGTGGTGTAACTGACGTTGGGTATAACTGATGGTGGTATAACTGACGGTGGGTATAACTGACGTGGTATAACTGACAGATATAACTGACGTTGGTGCATAAATGACAGTGGTGTAACTGACGTTGGGTATAACTGACGGTGGCATAACGACGGTGTATAACTGAATGTGGGTATTAACTGATGGTGGTATAACTGACGGTGGTATAACTGACGGTGGGTATAACTGAAGGTGGGTATAACTGACGGGGGTATAACGACGGTGGTATAACTGACGGTGGGCATAACTGACGGTGGTATAACTGACGGTATAACTGAAGGTGGTATAACTGACGGTGGTATATCTGACGGTGGTGTAACGACGGTGGTGTAACTGACGGTGGTATAACTTACGGGTATAACTGACAGAGGGTATAACTGACGTGGGCATTGAGTGGTATTCACGGTAGTATAACTGACGGTGGGTATAACGCGGTGGATAACCGACGGTGGTATAACTGACTGTGGTATAACTGACGTGGGTATAACCGACAGTGGGTATAACTGAAGGTTATAACTGACGGTGCATAACTGGATAAGTGGATTTAACTGACGGTGGATAACTGACTCGGTGGGTATAACTGACGGTGGGTATAACTGACGTGGTATAACTGATGTATAACTGACAGTGATATAACTGACGGTGGGTATAACGACAGTGGGTATAACTGACGGTGGTATAACTGACCGTGGGGATACCTAACGGTGGGTATAACTGACAGTGAGTATAACTGACGAAGCGGGTGTAACTGACGGTGGATAACTGACAGTAGTGTAACCGACGGTGGTATAACCGACAGTGATATAACTGACGCTAGGTATAACGAAGGTGTGTGTATAACTGACGTGGGCATAACTGACGGTGGTATAACTGACGGTGGGTTTAACTGAAGGTGGGTATAACTGACTGTAATATAACGACGGTGGGCATAACTGACAGTGGGAATAACTGACGGTGGTATAACTGACGGTGGTATAACTGACGGTGGTATAACTGACGTGTGATAACTGACGGTGGGCATAATTGACGGTGGTATAACTGACGGTGGAGTATAACTGACGGTGTATAACCGATGGTGGTATAACTGAAGGTGGTATAACTGAAGGTGTGGTATAAATGACGGTGGTATAACTGACGGTGGTATAACCGACAGTGGGTATAACTGACGGTAATATAACCGACAGGGTAAACTGAAGGTCATACCCGACGGTGGTGTAACTGACGGTGGTATAACTGATGGTGGTATAACTGACGGTGGGTATAACTGACGGTGGGTATAACTGACAGCGATATAACTGACGTTGGGTATAAATGACAGTGGTGTAACTGACAGTAGGTATAAATGACGGTGGTATAACTGACGGTGTGTACTAACTGAATGTGGTATAACTGATGGTGGGTATAACTGACGGTGGTGTAACTGACGGTGGTGTAACTGATGGTGGGTATAACTGACGGTGGTAAAACTGACAGTGGGTATAACTGACGGTGGGTATTACTGACGGTGGTATAACTGACGGTTGGTATAACTGACGTGGGTATAACTGACGGTGGGTATAACTGACTATAACCGCGGTGGGTATAACTGACGGTGGTATAACTGACGGTGGAGTATAACTGAAGGTGGCATAACTGACGGTGGGTATATCTGACCGGTGGTGCAACTGACGGTGGTGTAACTGATGGTGGGTATAACTGACGGTGGGTATAACTGACAGAGGGTATAACTGACGTGGGTATTACACGGTGGTATAACTGACGGTGGTTATAACTGACGGTGGCATTCGACGGTGGTATAACCGACGTGGTATAACTGGACGGTGGGTATAACTGACAGTGGGTATAACGAAGTGGTATAACTGACGGTGGCATAACTGATAGTGGATTTAACTGACGGTGATAACCGACTCGGTGGTATAACTGACGTGGGCATAACTGACGGTGGCATAACTGACGGTGGTATAACCGACAGTGATATAACCGACGGTGGCATAACTGACAGTGGGCATAACTGACCGTGGTATAACCGACGGTGGGATAACTAACGTGGTATAACTGGTGGGCATAACCGACGGCGGGTGTAACTGCGGTGGGTATAACTGACAGATGTAACTCACGGTGGTAAACTACAGTGATATAACCGACGCTAGGCATAACTGAAGGTATGTATAACTGACGGTGGTATAACTGGACGGTGGTATAACCGACGGTGGGTTTAACTGAAGTTGGTATAACTGACAGTAATATAACTGACGTGGATAACTGACAGTGGAATAACTGACGGTGGTATAACTGACGGTGGTATAACTGACGGTGGTATAACTGACGGTGGTATAACTGACGGTGGGTATAACTTATTGGTGGTATAACCGACGGTGGGTATAACTGACGGTGGTATAACTGACGGTGGGCATAACTGAAGGTGGGTATAACTGAAGGTGGGTATAAATGACGGTGTATAACTGGCGGTGGTATAACTGACAGTGGGTATAACTGACGGTGACATAACCGACAGTGGTATAACTGAAGGTGGTAAACCGACGGTGTAACTGACGGTGGATAACTGATGGTGTATAACTGACGGTGGTATAACTGACGGTGGGGTATAACCGACAGCGATATAACTGACGCGGGTATAAATGACAGTGGTGTAACTGACGGTGGTATAACTGACGGTGGTATAACTGACGGTGTATAACTGAATGTGGGTATAACTGATGGTGGTATAACTGACGCGGTGTAACTGACGGTGGTATAACTGATGGTGGTAAGTGAAGGTGGGTAAAACCGACAGTGCGGGCATAACCGACGGTGGGTATTACTGACGGTGGTATAACTGATGGTATAACTGACGGTGGGTATAACTGACGGTGGTATAACTGACGGTGATGTAACTGACGGTGGGTATAACTGACAGTGGTATAACTGACGGTGCGGTATAACTGAAGGTCATAACTGACGGTGGGTATAACGACGGTGGTGTAACTGATGATGGTGTAATGATGGTGGTATAACTGACGGTGGTATAACTGACAGAGGGTATAACTGACGGTGGGTATTACTGACGGGTGCATAACTGACCGTGTATAACTGACGGTCATTACTGACGGTATAACCGACGGTGCGATATAACTGACGTGGGTATAACTGACGGTGGTATAACTGACGGTGGTATAACCGACAGTGGGTATAACTGACGGTGGTATAACCGACGTGTGGGATAACTAACGGTGGTATAACTGACGGTAGTGTATAACGACGAAGCGGTGTAACTGACGGTGGGTATAACTGACAGCAGTGTAACTGACGGTGGCATAACCGACAGTGATATAACTGACGTTGGGTATAACTGAAGGTGTATATAACTGACGCGGGTATAACTGACGTTGGTATAAACTGACGGTGGTTTAACTGAAGGTGGGCATAACTGACAGTAATATAACTGACGGTGAGTATAACTGACAGTGGGAATAACTGACGGTGATAACTGACGGTGGTATAACTGACGGTGGTATAACTGATGGTGGGTATAACTGACGGTGGAGTATAACTGACGGTGGTATAACTGACGGAGGTATAACTGACGGTGGTATAACTGACGGTGGTATAACTGAAGGTGGTATAACTGAAGGTGATAACTGACGGTGGTATAACTGACGGTGATAACTGAGTGATAACTGACGGTGGGTATAACTGACGGTGTATAACTGACGGTGGATAACTGACGGTGGTATAACTGACCGTGGGATAACCATTGGTGGGTATAACTGACAGTATAACTGACGGTGGTACTATCTAACGGTGGGATAACTGACAGTCGGGCAAACTGACAGTGGGTATTTCTGATGGTGGGAATAACGGACGGTGCTGGTATAACTGACGGGGTATAATTGAAGGTGGGTATAAATGACGGTGGCTATAACTGACGGTGGTATAACTGACAGTAGGTATAACTGAAGGTGGTATACCTGACGGTGATGTAACTGACGGTGGGCATAACTGATGGTGGTATAACTGACGTGGGTATAACTGACCGGTTGGCATAACTGACAGCGATATAACTGACGTTGGGTATAAAGACAGTAGTGCAACTGCGTGGGTATAACGACGGGTGGTATAACTGACGGTGTGTATAACTGAATGTGGGTATAACTGATGGTGGTTATAACCGACGGTGGTGTAACTGACGGTGGTGTAACTGATGGTGGGGTATAACTGACGGTGGGAAAACGACAGTGGGTATAACTGACGGTGTATTACGACGGTGTATAACTGACGTGTATACCTGACGGTGGTATAACTGACGGTGGGTATAACTGACGGTGATGTAACTGACGGTGGGTATAACTGACAGTGGTATAACTGACGGGTGGTATAACTGAAGGTGGGATAACTGACGGTGGGTATACTGACGGTGGTGGTAACCGAGGTGGATAACTGATGGTGGGTATAACTGACGGTTGTATAACTGACAGAGGGTATAACTGACGGATGAGGTATAACTGACGGTGGTATAACGCGTGGTATAACTGACGGTGGTATAACCGACGGTGGGTATAACTGACCGTGCTGCATAACCTGACGGTGGGTATAACTGACGGTGGAAAAACTGACAGTGGGTATAACTGAAGGTGGTATAACTGACGGTGGTATAACTGATAGTGATTTAACTGACTGTGGTATAAATGACGGTCGTATAACTGACGGTGGGTATAACTGACGGTGTATAACTGACGGTGGATATAACTGACAGTGATATAACTGACGGTCATAACCGACAGTAGTATAACTGACTATAACCGACGGTGGGGATAACTCACGTGGGTATAACTGACGGTGGATAACTTTGGTGGTATAACTGACAGGTATAACTGACGTTATATCTAATCCGGTGGTATAACCGAGCAGTCGGCATAACTGACAGTGGTATTTCTGATGGTGAATAACTGACGGTGGGTATAACTGACGGTGGGTATAATTGAAGGTTGGTATAATTGACGGTAGTATAACTGACGGCCGTGTAACTGACGTGGTATAACTGACACGGGTATAACTGACAGCGATTTAACTGACGTATAACGACAGTCGTATAACTGACGTGTGTATAACTGACGGTGGTATAACTGACGGTGGGTATAACTGAAGGTGTGCATAACTGACGTGGTATATAATGACGGTGGTATAACTGACAGTGATATAACTGACGGTGGGTATAACTGACGGTGGTATAACTGACGGTGGTATAACTGACGGTGGGTATAACTGACGGTGGGTATAACTGACGGTGGTATAACTGACAGCAGTATAACTGACGGTGGGTATAACTGACGGGTTATAACTGACGTTTGTATATCTAACGGTGGGTATAACTGACAGTGGGCATAGCTGACAGTGGATTTTTGATGGTGGTATAACTGACGGTGGGTATAACTTACGGTGGTTATAACTGACGGTGGGAATAACAGTGGTTTAACTGACGATTAGTATAACTGAAGGTGGTCATAACTGACGGTGGGTATAACTGACGTGGCATAACTTGACGGCAATAACTGACGGTGGGTATAACTGACGTAGTATAACTGACGGTATAACTGAAGGTGGGTATAACTGAAGGTGGTATAAATGACGGTGGTATAACTGACGGTGGTATAACTGACAGTGGGTATAACGACGGTGATATAACCGACAGTGGTATAACTGAAGGTGGAACCGACAGTGGTGAACTGGACGGTGGGTATAACTGATGGTGGTATAACTGACGGTGGGTATAACTGACGGTAAGGTATAACTGACAGCTATATAGCAACGACGTTGGTATAAATGACAGTGGTGTAACTGACGGTGGGTATAACTGACGGTGTATAACTGACGGTGTGTATAACTGAATTGGGTATAACTGACGGTGGTATAACTGACGGTGGTGTAACTGACGGTGGGTGAACTGATGGTGGGTATAACTGACGGTGGTAAAACCGACAGTGGGTACAACTGACGGAATGGTATTACTGACGGTGGTATAACCGACGGTGGGTATAACTGAGGGTATCTGACGGTGTGTAACTGACGGTGGTATAACTGACGGTGGTATAACTTACGGTGGGTATAACTGAAGGTGGGTATAACTGACGGTGGTATAACTGACGGTGGTGTAACTGACGGTGGTGTAACTGATGGTGGGTATAACTGACGGTGGGTATAACTGACAGAGGGCTATAACCGACGGTGGGTATTACTGACGGTGGTATAACTGACGGTGGTATAACCGACGTGGGTATCGACGGTGGTATAACTGACGGTGGGTATAACTGACTGTGGGTATAACTGACGGTGGATAACTGACGGTGGTATAACTGACAGTGGGCATAACTGAAGGTGGGGGATAACTGGACGGTGGTATAACTGATAGTGGATTTAACTGACGGTGGTATAACCTGACGGTATAACTGACGGTGGGTATAACTGACGGTGGTATAACTGATCGTGGTATAACTGACAGTGATATAACTTACGGGGTATAACTGACGGTGGTATAACTGACGGCATAACTGACGGTGGGGATAACTAACGGTAAGTATAACTGACGGTGGGATAACTGACGGCGGTAACTGACGGTGGTATAACTGAAAGCAGTGTAACTGACGCGTGGTATAACTGACAGTGATATAACCGACGCGGGTATAACTGAAGGTGTATAACCGACGGTGGCATAACTGACGTGGGCAGAGACTGACGTGGTTTAACTGAAGGTGGGATAACTGACAGTAATATAACTGACGGTGGGATAACGACAGTGGGAATAACTGACGGTGGAAATAACTGACGGTGGGGATAACCGATGGTGGGTATAACTGACGGTGGGTATAACTAACGGTGGGTATAACTGACGGTGGGGATAGCTGACAGTGGTACAACTGACGGTGCGGTATAACTGACAGCCGATATAACTGACGTTGGGGAATAACTCGGGTAACTGACGGTGGTATAACTGACGGTGAGTAACCGACGGTGGTGTAACTGATGGTGGGTATAACTGACGGTGTTTATAACTGACAGTGGGTATAACTGACGGTGGGTATTACTGACGGTGTATAACTGATGGTGGTATAACTGACGGTGGGTATTACCGACGGTGTATAACCGACGGTGGGTATAACTGACGGTGGTATAACTGCGGTGGGTATAACTGACGGTGGTATAACCGACGTGGATAACTGACGGTGGTATAATTGAAGGTGGGTATAACTGACGGTGGTACAACCGACGGCTGCATAACTGACGGTGGGTATAACTGATGGTGGTATAACTGACAGCGCATATAACTGACGCTGCAGTATAACTGACAGTGTATAATTGACGGTGGTATAACTAAAGCCGTATAACTGACGGTAATAACTGATGCTGGGTATAACTGACAGCGATATAACAGACATTGGGCATAACTGACAGTGGTATAACCGACGGTGGGTATAACGACGGTGGTATAACCGACGGTGGGTATAACTGAAGGTTGTATAACTTGACGGTGGGTATAACTGATGGTGGTATAACTAACGGTGGTATAACTGATCGCGGGTATAACTGACAGTGGTATAACTGATGGTGGGTATAACTGACAGTGGTATAACTTTTGGTGGGTATAACTGACGGGGTATAACTGACGGTGGTATATCTAACGGGTGGGTATAACTGACGGCTGCGCAAACGACGGTGGTATTTCTGATGGTGGGAATAACTGACGGTGGATAACTGACGGTGGTATAATTGAAGGTGGGTATAATTGACGGTGGGTATAACTGACGGCTGTATAACTGACGGTGGGTATAACTGACGCACGGGTATAACTGACAGCCATTTAACTGACGTTAGGTATAACGACAGTCACATAACTGACGTGTATAACTGACGGTGTATAACCGACGTGGTATAACTGAAGGTGTGTATAACTGACGGTGGTATATAATGACGGTGGTATAACTGACGGTGGGTATAACGACGGTGGGTATAACTGACAGTGATATAACCGACGGTATATCTGACGGTGGGCATAACTGACGGTGGGATAACTGACGGTGGGTATAACTGACGGTGGGTATAACTGACGGTGGGTATAACTGACAGTGGCATAACTGACGGTAGCCATAACCGACCGAGGGTATAACCGACGGTTGTATATCGAACGGCGTATAACTGACAGTGCAAGCACGACAGTGGTATTTCTGATGGTGGGTATAACTGACGGTGGGTATAACTGACGGTGGGCATAATTGAAGGTGGGGTATAATTGACGGTGGTAAACTGACGGCTGTATAACTGACGGTGGGTATAACTGACGGTGGGGTATAACTGACAGCCGATATAACCGACGCCGGGCATAACCGAGCGGTATAACTGACGGTGGCAACTGACGTGGCTAACCGACTGGGAACTGAAGGTGTATAACGACGGTGGGCATAACCAAGGTGTATAACCGACAGTGGGCAAAAATGACGGTGGGTATAACTGACAGTGATATAACTGACGGTGGGTATAACTGGAGCGGTATAACTGACTGCGGTATAACTGACGGTGGGCATAACTGACGGTGGGGTATAACAGCGGTTTAACCGACGGTGGGTATAACTGAAGGTGGCTATAACTGACGGTGGCATAACCGATGCGGGTATAACTGACGGTGGCATAACCGACTGGGTATAACTGACGGTGGTATAACCGACCGTGAGGCATAATTGAAGGTGTGTATAACTGAAGGTGGGCCAAATGACGGTGGTATAACCGACGTGGCATAACTGACTGGGCATAACTGACGGGGTATAACCGACCAGCGGTATAACTGAAGGTGGCAAACCGACGCGTAATTGACGGGGTATGAACTGATGGTGGTATAATTGACGGTGGCATAACCGACGGTGGCATAACTGACGTGCGGTATGACCGACGGTGGGCATAACTGACGGTGGATATAACTGAGCAGTGGTATAACCGATAGCGGGCATAACTGACGAGGTTGGTTTAACTGACGTGGGTATAACTTACGGCGTATAACTGACGGTGGAATAACAGTGGTTTAACTGACGGTGGGTATAAGACGGTGGGGCATAACTGACAGTGGGTATAACTGAAGGTGGGTATAACTGACGGCATAACTGATAGTGGATTTAACTGACGGTGGCATAACCGACGGTGGGATAACTGACGGTGGTATAACCGACGGTGGTATAACCGACGGTGGTATAACCGACAGTGACATAACCGACGGTGGTATAACCGACAGCGGGTATAACTGACGGTGGATAACTGACGGTGGGGATAACTAACGGTGGCATAACTGGACGGTGGTAACCGACGCGGTGGAACTGGACGGTGGCTATAACCGAAAGCAGTGTAACTGACGGTGGGTATAACTGACAGTGATATAACCGACGCTGGGTATAACTGAAGGTGCGTATAACTGACGGTGGCATAACTGGGCGGTATAACTGACGGTGGGTTTAACGGAAGGTGGTATAACCGACAGCACTATAACCGACGGTGGCATAACCGACAGTGGGTATAACTGAAGGTGGCATACCGAGTGGTTAACGACGGTGGGCAAACTGAGGTGTATAACCGACGGGTTAACTGACGGTGGGCTAACGACAGAATAACTGACGCTGGGGATAAATGACAGTGGTGTAATCTGACGGTGGGTATAACTGACGGTGGTATAACTGACGTGTGTATAACTGAACGTGGGGTATAACTGACGGTGGGTATAACTGACGGTGGTGTAACTGACGGTGGTGTAACTGATGGTGGGCATAACTGACGGTGGCTAAAACCGACAGTGGGTATAACCGATCGCGGGTATACTGACGGTTGTATAACTGACGGTGGGTATAACTGACGGTGGTATAACTGGACGGTGATGTAACTGACGGTGGGTATAACTGACGGGGTATAACTGAGCTGGGTATAACTGAAGGTGGGATAACTGACGGTGGCATAACTGACGGTGGTTTAACTGACGTGGTGTAACTGATGGTGGGCATAACTGACGGTGGGCATAACTGACAGAGGGTATAACTGACGGGTATTACTGGACGGTGGGCATAACCGACGGTGGTATAACTGACGGTGGGTATTACTGACGGTGGTATAACTGACGGTGGGTATAACTGACGGTGGGCATAACTGACGGTGGGTATAACTGGACGGAGGGCATAACTGATAGTGGTATAACTGAAGGTGGTATAACTGACGGTGGCATAACCGATAGTGGATTTAACTGACGGCGGCATAACCGACGCATAACTGACGGTGGGTATAACCGAGTGATAACTGACGGTGGTATAACCGACAGCGATATAACCGACGTGGCTATAATCTGACAGTGGCATAACTGACGGTGGCATAACTGACGGTGGGATAACTAACGGTGGTATAACTGACGTAGCACCGACGGCGGCTAACTGACGGCGTAACTGAAAGCAGTGTAACCGACGGTAAGTAAGTATAACTCGACAGTGATATAACCGACGCTGGGCATAACTGAAGCTGTGTATAACCGACGCGTGGCATAACTGACGGTGGCATAACCGACGGTGGGTTTAACTGAAGGTGCGCGCAAACCGACAGCAATATAACCGACGGGGCGCAACCGACAGTGGGAAATAACTGACGGTGAAATAACTGACGGTGGGGGATAACTGATGGCGGGTATAACTGACGGTGGTATAACTAACGGTGGGTATAACTGACTGTGGGCATAGCGACAGGGGCACAACTGACGTGCATAACTGACACCATATAACCGACGCTGGGAACAACCGCCAGCGGTGTAACCGACGGTGGCATAACTGACGGTGGAGCAACCGACGGCGGTGTAACCGATGGTGGGCAAACTGACGGTGCTTTATAACCGACAGTGGGTATAACTGACGGTGGCATTACTGACGTGCATAACCGATGCCGGGTATAACTGACGGTGGTAATACTGACGGTGGAAGATAACCGACGGTGGGCATAACTGACGGGGCATAACTGACGTGGGATAACCGACGTGGGCATAACTGACCGTGGCATAACCGACGGTGGCATAACTGAAGGTGGGTATAACTGACGCCGGTACAACTGACGGCCGCATAACCGACGGTGGGCATAACTGATGGTGGCATAACTGGACAGCCTATAAACGACGCTGGGCATAACTGACGGCGGTATAATTGACGGTGGGCATAACCGACAGCCGTATAACCGACGGTGGGCATAACTGATGTGTATAACTGACATAACAGACATTGGGCATAACTGACAGTGGCATAACCGACGGTACAACTGACGGTGGTATAACCGACGGTGGGCATAACTGAAGCGTGTATAACTGAACGGTGGGCATAACTGATGGCGGCATAACCAACGCGGCATAACCGATCGCGGGCATAACTGAGCAGCGGCATAACCGATGGTGGGTATAACTGACAGTGGTATAACTTTGGTGGGTATAACCGACGGGGTATAACTGACGCGGCATATCTAACGGTAAGTATAACTGACAGCCGGCACAACCGAGCCAGCGGGTATTTCTGATGGTGGGAATAACTGACGCTGGGTATAACTGACCGTGGGATAATTGAAGGTGGGCATAACTGACGGTGGCTATAACTGACGCCGTATAACCGACGTGGGCATAACTGACGACGGCATAACTGAAAACGACGTGGCAGCATAACCGACAGCCACATAACCGACGGTGTGTATAACGACGCTAGCATAAACGACGGGTATAACTGAAGGTGTGTATAACCGATCGTGGGATATAATGACGGTGGTATAACCGACGGTGGTATAACTGACGGTGGGTATAACCGACAGTGATATAACCGACTCATAACTGACGGTGGGTAACTGACGCGTGGGCAAACTGACGGGGGTATAACTGGACGTGGGTATAACTGACGGTGGCTATAACTGGACAGCGGTATAACCCGACGCGGGTATAACTGACGGGGTATAACTGACGCTGTATATCTAACGGTGGGGTAACTGACAGTGCGGGCATAGCCGACAGTGGGTATTTCTGATGGTAGGGCATAACTGACGCGGGTATAACTGGACGGTGGGTATAACCGAAGGTGGGTATAATTGACGGCGGGGTATAACTGACGGGCCGTATAACCGACGGTGGTATAACTGACGGTGGGGGCATAACTGACAGCATATAACTGACGCTGGGCATAACTGACAGCGGTATAACCGACGTGGCATAACCGACGGTGGCATAACCGACGGTGGCATAACTGAAGGTGTATAACTGACGCGTGGGTATAACTGGACGTGCGGTATAACTGACAGAGGGCAAAAATGACGGTGGGATAACTGACAGTGATATAACTGACTGTGGTATAACTGGACAGTGGGTATAACTGACTGTGGCATAACTGACGGTGGGCATAACTGACGTGGGCATAACATGTTTAACTGACGTGGTATAACTGAAGGTGGGCATAACTGACGGTGGGTATAACTGACAGTGGGGCATAATGACGGTGCACACTGACGGTGCATAACTGACGGTGGTATAACCGACCGTGGGTATAATTGAAGGTGTGTATAACTGAAGGTGGTGTAAATGACGGTGGTATAACTGACGCTGTATAACTGACGGTGGGTATAACTGACGGCGGTATAACTGACCACGGCATAACTGAAGGTGGCATAACCGACGGTGGTGTAATTGACGTGGCATAACTGATGGTGGTATAATTGACGGTGGTATAACCGACGGTGGCATAACCGACGGTGCCGGACCGACGGTGGTATAACCGACGGTGGATATAACCGACAGTGCGGCATAACCGACAGCGGCATAATGACGGTTGGCTTTAACTGGACGTGGGCCACTTACGGTGGGCATAACTGACGGTGTAAATAACAGTGGTTAATCTGACGGTGGCATAACTGACGGTGGGGTATAACTGACAGTGGGTATAACTGAAGGTGGCTATAACTGACGGTGGCATAACTGATAGTGGATTTAACTGACGGTGGTATAACCGACGGTGGGCATAACTGACGGTGGGTATAACTGACGTGTATAACTGACGGGTAAAACGGAGGCGATATAACCGACGTGGTATAACTGACAGTGGGGCATAACTGACGGTGCATAACCGACGGTGGGGATAACTAACGGTGGCATAACTGACGCTGGGCAAACCGACGGGCGGGTGAACTGACGGTGGGATAACTGAAAGTTAGTGTAACCGACGGTGGCATAACCGACAGCGATATAACCGACGCTGGGCATAACCGAAGGGCGGATAACTGACGGCGGCATAACTGACGGCGGTATAACCGACGTGGGTTTAACTGAAGGTGGCAACGACAGTAATATAACCGACGGTGGGCATAACTCGACAGAATAACCGGACGTTATAACCGACTGTGGGTATAATTGAAGGCGTGTATAATGAAGGTGGGTGTAAAAGATCGCCGGTATAAATGACGTGTATAACCGACGGTGCGTATAACTGATCGGTGTATAACTGACCATGGCACATAAGAAGGTGGTATAAACTGACGGCGGTAATTGACGGTGGGTATAACTGACGGTGGTATAACTGACGGTGGTATAAACTGACGGTGGTATAACTGACGGTGGTATGACTGACGGTGGTATAACTGATGTGATATAACGACAGCGGCATAACCGACGGCGGGTATAACCGACGTTGGTTTAACTGGACGGTGGTATAACTTACGGTGGTTAACCGACGGTGGGAATAACAGTGGTTTAACCGACGGTGCATAACTGACGGTGGGTATAACTGGGACAGTGGCATAACCGAAGGTGGTATACTGACGGTGGATAACCGATAGTGGATTTAACTGACGGTGGCAAACTGATGTGGGCTATAACTGACGGTGGGCATAACTGACTGGTATAACTGAAGTGGCATAACCGACGGACATAACCGACGGTGGGCATAACACAGTGGGTATAACCGACGGTGTATAACCGACGGTGGACAACTAACGGTGGGTATAACCGATCGGTGGCATAACTGACGCTAACTGACGGTGGGTATAACTGAAAGTAGTGTAACTGATCGGTGGGCATAACCGACGGTGGAGGACATAACTGACGCTGGGTATAACTGAAGGTGCTATAACCGACGGGGCAAACTGACGGTGGCATAACTGACGTTTTAACTGAAGTGGGTGCATAACCGACAGCAATATAACCGACGTGGGCATAACTGACAGTGGGAATAACTGACGGCGGTATAACTGACGGTGGGGATAACTGATGGTGGGCATAACTGACGTGGGGTATAACTAACGGTGGGTATAACGGACGTGTGGCATAGCTGACAGTGGTAACAACTGACGGTGGCATAACTGACAGCTATATAACTGACGCTGGGGAATAACTGCCGGGGTAAGACGGCGGGTATAACTGACGATGGTATAACTGACGGTGGGGTATAACTGGACGTGGAGCAACTGACGGTGGTGTAACTGATGGTGGCATAACGACGGTGGTATAACTGACAGGGGCATAACCGACGGCGGGTAATACTGAGGTATAACCGACGGTGGGCATAACTGACGGTGGGCATAACTGACGGTGTACAGTGGCTTAACTGACGGGGTATTACTCGACGGTGGCATAACCGAGGTGTGTATAACCGACGGTGCATAACCGACGGTGGCATAACCGACGCTGGGTTTAACTGAAGGTGGGCATAACTGACAGCAATATAACCGACGGCGGATAACTGACAGTGGGAATAACTGACGGTGGTATAACTGACCGTGGGTATAATTGAAGGCGTGTATAACTGAAGGTGGTAAACGACGGTGGTATAACTGACGGTGGACAACTGACGGTGGGTATAACTGACGGGCTATAACTGACCGCGGGTATAACTGAAGGTGGGTATAACCGACGGGTGGTGTAATTGGACGGTGGGCATAACCGATGGTGGTATAAATGACGGTGGTATAACTGACGGTGGATAACTGACGGTGGTATGACTCGACGGTGTATAACTGAACGGTGATATAACCGGACAAGCGGTATAACTGACAGCGGTATAACTGACTTGTTGGTTTAACTGGACGGCATAACTTACGGGGTATAACTGACGGTGGAATAACTGAGTGGTTTAACTGACGGTGGATAACTGACGTGGGATAACTGACAGTGGGTATAACTGAAGGTGGCATAACTGACGGCGGCATAACCGATAGTGGATTTAACTGACGCGAGGTAGAACTGACGGTGGGTATAACTGACGGTGGGCATAACCGACGGTGGTATAACCGACCGCGGTATAACCGACAGCGAATAACTGACGGTGGGCACAACTGACGGTGGGCATAACTGACGTCGGTATAACTGACGGTGGGGGATAACTAACGTGCATAACTGGACGGTGGCGCATAACTACCGCGGAGCTAACGACGTGGGCAAACTGGAAAGCAGTGTAAACTGACGGTGGGCATAACTGACGGCGATATAACCGACGCTGGGCATAACTGAAGGTGTATAACTGACGGTGCGGGCATAACTGACGCGGTATAACCGACGGTGGCTTTAACTGAAGGTGGGTATAACTGACAGCAATATAACCGACGGTGCGGTATAACTGACAGTGGGCATAACTGACGGTGGTATAACCGACGGGGGATAACTGATGGTGGGTATAACTGACGGCGCATAACTAACGGTGGGTATAACCGACGGCGGTATAGCTGACAGCGTACAACCGACGGTGGGCATAACTGACAGCGATATAACCGACGCTGGGAACAACCGCCAGTAGAAAAGACGCTGGGCATAACTGACGTATGGTATAACTGATTCGGTGGCATAACTGACGCGGAGTAACTGAGGCAGGTGTAACTGATGGTGGGTAAACTGACGGGGCATAACTGACAGGGGTATAACTGACGGTGGGTATTACCGACGGTGGCATAACCGACGGTATAACTGACGGTGGGTATAACTGACGTGGGGTATAACAGTGGTTTAACTGGACGGTGGCATAACTGAAGGTGGGTATAACTGAGTGGGTATAACTGACAGTGGCATAACTGACGGTGCGGCATAACTGACGGTGCATAATGACGGTGATAACTGACTGTGGCTATAATTGAAGGTGTGTATAACTGAAGGTGGGTATAAATGACGGTGGTATAACTGACGGTGGATAACTGACGGTGGGTATAACTGACGGTGGTATAACTGACGCACGGGTATAACTGAAGGTGGTATAACTGACGGTGGAGCAATTGACGGTGGGCATAACTGATGGTGGCTAAATGAGCGGTGGTAGAACTGACGGTGGTATAAACCGACGGTGGCAACTGACGGTGGCATAACTGACGGCATATAACTGACGGCGGTATAACTGACGGCGGGCTATAACTGACAGTGGTAGTAACCGACGAGTGGCTATAACTGACGGTGGGTTTAACTGATCGGTGGGTATAACTTACGGTGGTATAACTGACGGGTGTGGAATAACAGCGGTTTAACGGACGGTGGACTGAAGGTGGGCATAAACCCGACGGTGGGTATAGCCGACGTGGGTATAACTGACGTGGTATAACTGACTGGGATAACTGACTGGCATAACTGACGGATAGGGCATAACTGAAGGTGTGTATAACTGAAGGTGGGGTATAAATGACGTATAACTGACGGTGGTATAACCGAAGGGTATAACTGACGGTGATATACTGACAGTGGTAATCTGAAGGTGGTATACCGGACGGGTGTAACTGGACGGTGGTATAACTGAGGTGGTATAACTGACGTGCGGTATAACTGACGGTGGGTAAACTGACATGATATAACCGACGGTGGCTATAACTGACGATGGGCTTAACTGACACACAGAGCTGACGCGTGGTATAACATTCAGGGAACAACTGGACGGTGGTATAACCGACGGTGGGTATAACTAACGGTGGGTAAACTGACGTGGTAAAAACGACAGCGTATATCCGACGCTGGGGTATAAATGACAGTGGTGTAACTGGACGGTGGGTATAACTCGATGGTATAACCGACGGTGTGTATAACTGAATGTGGGTATAACTGACGGTGGGTATATCTGACGGTGGTATAACTGACGGTGGGTAACTGATGGTGGGTATAACTGGACGGTGGTAAAACCGACAGTGGGTATAACTGACCGTGGGTATTACTGACGGTGTATAACCGACTTGGCGGGTATATCTGACGGTGGGTAAACTGACGGTGGCAAACTGACGTGCATAACTGAAGGGGTGGGTAGAACTGACGGTGGGTATGAAAACTGACGGATGTAACCGACGTTGTGTAACTGATGGTGAGTATAACTGACGGTGTATAACTGATGGTATAACTGACGGTGGCATAACCGACAGCGATATAACTGACGGTAGGATAATGAGTGGGCATAATTGACGTAAACTGACGACCGAATAACCGACGGTGGCATAACTGACGGTGGGTATAACCGACAGCGGTATACAACCGACGCTGGGTCATAACCGACGGGTACAACCGACGGTGGCATAACCGACGGTGATAACCGACGTGTATAACTGAAGGTGTAAACTGACGCGTGGGCTATCACGCGAAACCGACAGTGGGCAAAAATGACTCGGTGGGGCATAACTGACGGTGATATAACTGACGGTGGCTATAACTGGGACAGTGGGCATAACTGACTGTGGTATAACCGACGGTAAGATGAACTGACGGTGGGTATAACTAGTGGTTTAACTGGACGGTGGGCATAACTGAAGGTGGGCATAACTGACGGTGGCATAACTGAGGCAGGTGGTATAACTGACGGTGTATAACCGACGATGTGGGTATAACTGACGGTGGTATAACTGACTGTGGGTATAATTGAAGGTGTGTATAACTGAAGGTGGGGTGTAAATGACGGTGGTATAACTGACGGTGGTATAACTGACGGGTAGGGTATAATGACGGTGGTATAACTGACGACGGGTATAACTGAAGGTGGTATAAACTGACGGTGGTGTAATTGACGGTGGGTATAACTGATGGTGGTATAATTTGACGTGGCATAACTGACGGTGGCATAACTGATCGGTGGTATGACTGACGTGCGGTATAACTGACTGGTATATAACCGCCGACAGTGGTATAACTGACGGTGGCATAACCGACACGCGGTATAACCGACAGAGGGTGGCAATCCGGACGGTTGGTTTAACTGATCGGTGATAACTTACGTGGGTATAACTGGATTGAAATAACAGCGGTTTAACTGACGGTGGGTATAACTGAAGGCGGCTATAACTGACGGTGGGTATAACTGACGTGCGGGTATAACTGACGGTGGCATAACCGACGGTGGCATAACTGATTGGTGGTACAACTGACGCGGGTAATAACTGACGGCATAACTGACAGGTGCGGGCATAACTGAAGGTGGGGCATAACTGACCGCGGTATAACCGATAGGATTTAACCGAACCCGATGGCATAACCGACGTGGGCAGAACTGACGTGGGAATAACTGACGGTGGTATAACTGACGGTGGTATAACCGAGCAGCCACATATACCGACGGTGGGTATAACTGCGACAGTGGGTATAACCGACGGTGTATGACCGACGCGGGATAACTAACGTGGGTATACCTGACGGTGGCTAAACTGACGGGCGGGTGTAACTGACCGTACAACTGAAAGCAGTGTAACCCCGACGGTGGGCATAACTGATAGTGATATAACCGGACGCTGGGTATAACCGAAGGCGTGTATAACGACGGTGGCATAACCGACGGTGTATAACCGACGTGAGTTTAACTGAAGGTGGGTATAACTGACAGCAATATAACCGACGGTCGGTATAACTGACAGTGAAAATAACTGGACGTTGTGCATAACTCACGTGGGGATAACTGATGGTGGGCATAACGGACGGTGGTAAACTAACGGTGGGTATAACTGGACGGTGGGTATAGCTGGATTATGGTACAACTGACGGTATAATGATGGCGGTATATAACTGACGTAGCAATAACTGCCAGTGGCGACATGACGGTGGTATAACCGACGGCGCATAAACCGACGTGGGAAAATGACCGTGAGCAACCGACGGTGGTGTAACTGATGGTGAGTATAACTGACGGTGGTATAACTGACAGTGGGTATAACTGGACGGTGGCATTACTGACGGTCCTAACTGACTGTGGCATAACTGGACGGTGGTATAACTGACGGTGGGCATAACAGCGGCTTTAACTGACGGGCGTATAACTGAATGGGTGGCGTATAACCGACGGTGGGCATAACTGGACAGTCAAGCAACTGACGGTGGCATAACCGATCGGGGCATAACTGACGTGTATAACTGACTGTGGCGTATAATTGAAGGCATACAACTGAAGTGGTATAAACGGAACGGTGGTATAACCGACGCTGGTATAACCGACGTGCATAACCGACGCTAATAACTGACCGTATAACTGAAGGTGGTATAACCGACGGTGGTAATTCACGTGGTACAAACTGAGGTGGTATAACGACGGTGGTATAACTGACGGTGTATAACCGAACGGCGAGAATGACTGACGGCGGCATAACCGACGTGATATAACTGACAGGCGGTAGATAACTGACGGTCGGGGCATAACCGGAGCAGCGCATAACCTGACAGCGGCATAACTGACGGTGGGTTTAACTGACGGACTCGGTATAACTTAAATGCAGCATAACTGGACGGTGGGAATAACAGGGGTTTAACTGACGCGTGCGTATAAATCTGAAGGTGTGCATAACCGACGCTGGGCATAACTGACGGTATAACTGGGCGTGCAAACTGAAGGTGGGCATAAATGACTGTGCTATAACTGACCTTGTACAACTGGACAGTGGGTATAACTGACGCTGATATAATCCGACAGTGGGTATAACTGACGGTGGTATACCTGGACGGTGGTGTAACCGACGCTGGGTATAACTGATGCATAACCGACGGGTGGGTATAACTCCGACGGTAGGGCAACTGAAGTCGATATAACCGACGGTGGCTATAACCGACAACGGGTTTAACTGACGGCGATAGGAGCCGGACGGCGGGCATAACTGACAGTGGGAATAACTGACGGTGGCACAACCGACGGCGGGCATAACTAACGGTGGGTATAACTGACGTGGCTATAATCCTGACTTGCTTATATATCTGACGTCTGGGGTATAAAATGACAGTGGTGTAACTGACGTGGGTATAACTGATGGTGGTATAACCGACGCGTGTGTATAACCGAACGTGGGTATAACCGATCGGTGGTATATCCGACGGTTGTAACCGACGGTGGTGTAACTGATGGTGCGTACAACTGACGGTGGCAAAACTGGCAGTGTATAACTGACGCTGGAAATACTGACGAGTGCAGGATAATCCGACGGTAAGTAGGAACTGACGCCGGTATAAATTGACGGTGCGCTATAACCGACGGTGGGGTAAAAACTGAAGGTGGTATAACTGACCCGTGGTATAACTGACGGTGGTGTAATCCGACGGTGGTGTAACTGACGTGAGCATAACTGACGACGGCTATAACTGAAGGTGGTATAAACTGACGGTGGTGTAATTGATTCGGTGGATAACTGATGGTTATAATTGACGCGTATAAACGGGATGGTATACGACGGTAACCGACGGTGTGCATAACTGACGGTCATAACCGAGGTGCTATAACTGACGGGTGGGTATAACCGAGGCATAACCGACAGTGGTATAACTGACGGTTGGAAACCTTTACTGACGCCAGGCGGCAACTTACGGTGGGCATAACTGACGGTGGAATAACAGCGGTTAACTGACGTGGCTATAACTGAAGGTAAGGTATAACCGACGTATAACTGACGGTGGTATAAACTCGACAGTGATATAACTGGACGGTGGCATAAATAACAGTGGGTATAACTGACGGTGGTTATAACCGACTTGCGGGGGATAACTAACGGTAAGTATAACTGGACGGTGGGCATAACCGACGGCGGGCAACTGGACGGGTATAACTGAAAGTAGTGTAACTGACGTGGTGGCAACTGACAGTGATAACTGACGTTGGGTATAACTGAAGGTGTGTATAACTGACTAGGATAACTGACGGTGGTATAACTCGACGGTGAGTTTAACTGAAGGCGGGTATAACTGACAGCAAATATAACTGACGGTGGGCATAACTGACAGGGAATAACTGACGGTGGTATATCCGACGGGGATAACTGATGGTAAGTATAACTGACGTGTGGGTATAACTAACGGTGGGTAAGTAACTTGGACGGTGGGCATAGCTGACAGTGGCACAACTGATCGGTGGCATAACTGACACTATATAACCTGACGCTAACAACCGCCAGTGGTGTAAATGATCAGGCATAACTGACGATGGTATAACCGACGGTGGGTATAACTGACGTGAGTAACTGGACGGTGGTGTAACTGATGGTGGTATAACTGACGGTGGTACAACTGACAGTGGGTATAACTGACGGTGGGTATTACTGACGGTGGTATAAACTGATCGTGGCATAACTGACGGTGGGCATAACTGACGGTGGGCATAACAGTGGTTTAACTGACGGTGGGTATAACTGAAGGTGGGGTATAACAATGTGGTATAACTGACAGTGGGTATAACTGGACGGTATAACTGGACGTGGGGTATAACTGACGGTGGTATAACTGACTGTGGGTATAATTGAAGGCGTGTATAACTGAAGGTGGGTATAAATGACGGTGGTATAAATCAGACGGTGGTATAACCGACGGTGGGCATAACTGACGGTGGCATAAACCGACTACGGGTATAACCGCCAAATAACTGACGGTGGTGTAATTGACGGTGTGTGCTAACTGATGGTGGCATAATGACTGTGGTATAACTGACGGTGGTATAACTGGACGGTGGCATGACTGACGGTGGCATAAACTGACTTCCGGTGGATATAACTGACAGCATAACCGATCGTGGCATAACTGACAGTGGTATAACTGACAGTGGCATAACTGACGTGGGTTTAACTGACGTGGGTATAACTTACGTAGGTATAACTGACGGGAATAACAGTGGCTCTAACTGACGGGTACAATCAGGTTGCACAAACTGACGGTGGGTATAATTGACCGTGGTATAATCAGTTGCGTATAACTGAAGGTGGGTATAAATGACGGTATAACTGACGGTGGTATAACCGACAGTGGGTATAACTGACGCATATAAATCGATTGCGGGGTAATAACTTGTGCGTGGTATACTCCGACTTGGTAGTAAACTGACGTGTGGGGTATACTGATGGTGGCATAACCGATCGCGGGTATAACTGATCGTGGCATAACTGACAGCGATATAACCGACGGTGGCCATAACCGACAATGTCAACTATTATGATAGAGCTGACGGTGGGTATAACTGACATGGAATAATCGACGGTGGTATAACTGACGGTAAGTATAACTAACGGGTATAACTGACGGTGGGTATAACTGACAGCCATATATCTGATCGCCATATAAAATGACAGTGGTGTAACTGACGGTGGGTATAACTGATGGTGGCATAACCGACTGCGTGTACAACTTGAAACGTGGGCATAACTGACGGCATATCTGACTGCGGTGCAACCGACGGTATGTGCAACTGATGGTGGGGTATAACTGACGGTAAGTAAAACTGGCAGGCAACTGACGGCATTACTGACGGTGGTAGTTAAACTGATCAGGGTATAACCGACTGGCATAACTGACGGTGGCATAAATGATCGTGGCACAAACTGAAGGTGGGTATAACTGACGGTGGTATAACTGACGAAAATTGACGGTGGTGTAACTGATGGTGAGTATAACTGACGATGGGTATAACTGAAGGTGGTATAACTGACGGTGGTAATTGACGGCATAACTGATGGTATAATTGACGGTGGTATAAACTGGACGGTGGTGGCAACCTGACGGTGGTATGACTGACGGAAAAGAATCAACGGTGATATAAACTGACGGGAAAGCGGGCATAAACCTCGACGGCGGGCAACTGACAGTGGCATAACCGACAGTGGCATAACCGACTGCCATTTAACTGACGGTAAAAGCAATCACGGTAAGTATTAAACTTAATGTGGGAACAACATGGTTTAACTGACTGTGGCAGCAACTGGAAGGTGAACTGACGGTGGGTATAACTGATTGTGTATAACTGACGTGTATAACTGGACGGTGGGCATAACCGACGGTGGTATAACCGACGGTGGTACAACTGATCGGTGGCATAACTGACAGTGGGTATAACTGAAGGTGGGGCATAACTGACCGTGGTATAACTGATAGTGATTTAACTGACGTGGTACAACTGACGGTGGGCATAATGACGGTGGGTATAACTGACGTGGTATAACTGACGGGTATAACTGATCGTGCAGCAACTGACGTGGTATAACTGACGGTGGTATAACTGAAGGTACGAACCTGAAGGTGTATAAAATGACGGTATAACTGACGGCATAACTGACAGTGGGTATAACTGACGGTGATATAACCGAATATGGGTATAACTGAAGGTGTATACCCGACGTGGTAATCGACGGTGGGTATAACTGATGGTGGTATAACTGACGGTGGGCATAACTGGACGGGTGGGGTATAACTGACAGTGACATAACCGACGGGTATTATAACCGACACGGGTTTAACTGACAGCATAGGAGCTGACGCACAATTGACAGGAACAACTGACGGTGGTGACAACTGGACGGTGGGAAAGAACGTGGTGATAACCGACGGTGGGTATAACTGACAGCTTACATATCTGACGCTGGGCATAAATGACAGTGGTAAATTGATGGTGGGTATAACTGATGGTGGTATAACTGACGTGTGTATAACTGAATGTGGGTATAACTGACTCGTGTGTGTGGTATATCTGACGGTGCGGTGTAACCGGACGGTGGTGTAACCGATGGGTGGGGTATAACTGACGGTGGCAAACTGACAGTGCATAACCGGACGTGTACACGATTTAGTGGCATAAACTGATCGTGCAAACTGGACGGCATAACTGACTCGTGGCATAACCGACGGTGGGTATGAACTGAAGGTGGCATAACTAATGGTGGGTACAACTGACGGTGTAACCGACGGTGGTGCGTAACTGATGGGTGAGTATAACTTCGACGGTATAACTGACGGTATAATCCGACGGTGGTATAACCGACAGTGATATAACCGACGGTGGCATAACTGACAGTGGGGCATAACTGACGGTGGTATAACTGACGGTGGGGATAACCAACGGTGGCATAACTGACGGCATAACTGACTACGGTGTAACTGACGGGTATAACTGACAGTATAACTGACGTGTGGGTGCATAACTGACACATATAACCGACGCCAACTGAAGGTGTATAACTGACTATGGGCATGAACTGACGCAAGCAACTGACGGTGGGCTTAACTGAAGGTGGCATAACCGACAGTAACATAATTGACGGTGGCATAACTGACAGCGGGAATAACTGGACGGTATAAACTGACGGTGGACAACGACGCGGGTATAACTGACGTGTAATAACTAACGGTGGTACAACTGACGGTGGGTATAACTGATGAGCTTATATAACTGACGTTGGAAATAACTGCCAGTGGTGTAACCGATGTGGGCATAACTGACGGTGGTATAACCGACGGTGGGCATAACTGACGGTGGTGTAACCTGACCGTGGTGTAAACTGATGGTGGCATAACTGACGTGCAGCAACTGATGCGGGCATAACTGACAGCGGGCATTACTGACGGTGGTATAACCGACAGCATATAACCGACGCTGGAAAATAACCGCCAGTGGTGCAACTGACGGTGGCATAACTGACGGTGGCATAACCGACTGCGGCATAACCGACTTCCGTGGCAAACTGACGGTGGTGTAACCGATGCAGGCATAACTGGATTCGTGGGCAGCAACCGCCGACAGCGGGCATAACTGACAGTGCGCTACTGACGGTATAAACCGACCTAAAAAACGGCAACCGACTGCGGGCATTACCGATCGCAGGATAACCGACGGCATAACCGACTCGCAAGTATGAACCGGAACGGTGGCATAACTGATCGTGTGGCATAAACTGACTGTGGTATAAATCCGACTCGCATAATTGAAGGTGGGTATAACCGACCGGTATAACTGACGGCCGCATAACCGACGGTGGGTATAACTGACGCGTGGCATAACTGACAGCCATATAACCGGACGCTGGGCATAACCGACATGGCATAATTGACGGTGGGTATAACTGACAGCCGTATAACTGACGGTGGGTATAACTGACGGGGTATAACTGACAGTGATATAACCGACATTGGGCATAACTGAAGGTGGTGTATAACTGACGGTGGGGTATAACTGACGGTGGTAACTGACGGTGGCATAAACTGAAGGTAACTGACGGTGGCATAATTTGATGTATGGAACTGACGGTGTGTGGTTAACCGACTGTAAAACTGACAGTGGTATAACCGACGTGGTATAACTGACAGTGGTAACTTTGGTGGGTATAATTGACGGGGTATATAACTGGATCGGTATATCTAACGCAGGGTATAACTGACAGTTGCATAACTGATGGTGGGCATTTCCTGATGGTGGAATAACTGACCAGGCATAACTGACGGTATGGCGCAATTGAAGGCAGCATAATTGACGGGGGGTATAACTGGATGCATAACTGACGGTGGGCATAACTGACTAATGGGGTATAACTGACAGCTTACTTCAACTGACGCTACAACTGACAGCCGACAACCGACGCGTGGGCATAACTGACGGTGGTATGTTCGACGGTGGTATATAACTGAAGGTGTGTATAACTGACGGTGGGGCATGCACTGACGGTGGTAAATCCGACGGTGGTGTAACGGATGGTGTATAACTGGACGGTGGCATAACTGACAGAGGGTATGAACTTGACGGTAATAATGGACGGTGGTATAACTGACGGTGGGTATAACTGACTGTGGTATTACTGACGGTATAACCGACGTGGCATAACTGGACGTGGCATAACTGAATGTGGGCAATTGACGCGTGGCATAACTGACGGTGGTATAACTGAAGGTGGTGTAACTGATGGTGGGTATAACTAATGCAGAACTGACTGGTGGGTATAACTGACGGTATAACTGACGGTATAACTGATGGTGCGGGTATAACTGAAGGTGCGGCAACTGACGGCATAAGTGAAGGCAAAGAACCGGACGGTGGCATAACTGAGAGTGGATTTAACTGGACGGTGGTATAGTCCGACTTGCGGGTATAATCAACGCGGTATAACTGACGGTGTATAACTGACGGTGGCATAACCGATATATATAACCGACGCGTGGCATAACTGACAGTGGGTATAACTGATCGTGGTATAACCGACGGTGGGGATAACCAATCGTGGCAGCAACTGACTGTGGGTATAACTGATCAGCGCGTAACTGACGGCATAACTGACAGTAGTGTAACTGACGGTATAACTGACAGCCATAACCGACGTTGGGCATAACTGAAGGTGTATAACCGACTGTGGTACGAACGACTTCCGCAGATAACTGACGCGGGTTTGACTGAAGGTGGGCATAACTGACAGTAATATAACCGACGGTAAGTACAACTGACAGCGGGAACAACTGACGGCATAACCGACGGATAACTGATGGTGGCATAACTGACGTAAGAACTAACGGTGGCATAATCCGGACGGTGGGCATAACTGACAGCGGGTACAACCGACGGTGTGGGTATAACTGACAGCCATATAACTGACGCTAAAACAACTGCCAGTGGTGTAACTGACGGGGTATAACTGACTTATGGCATAAATTGACTGTGGCATAACTGACTATAAAAACTGACGGCGGTGTAACTGATGGTGGGTATAATCGACGGTGGGGGTATAACCGACAGTGGGGTATCCGACAGTGGTATTATCAATAGTATAACTGACGGTGGGTATTACTGACGGTATAACCGACGGTGGTGCAACCCGACGGTGGCATAACTGACGGTGGGTGCATAACTGACGGCATAACTGACTGTGGCATAACTGACAGTGGCATAATCAGCTGCAAGATGAACTGACTGCAGTATAACCGACGGCCGCAATAACCGACGGTGGGTACAACTGACGGCGGTATAACTGACAGTGACATAACTACCTGGTGGGTATAACCGACAGTGGTATACCGACGGCATAACCGACGCGGACAACTAACGGTGGGCATAACTGGACGGTGGCATAACTGACTAAGTGGGTGTAACTGACGGTGGGCATAACTGACAGCAGTGTAACTGACGGTGGGTATAACTGGACACTTATATAACTGACGCTAACTGAAGGTGTGTATAACTGATCGTGGGTATAATTGACGGTGGTATAACTGGACTGTGGTTTAACTGAAGGTGGTA
Source organism: Coregonus clupeaformis (assembly GCF_020615455.1). Classification (NCBI taxonomy): domain Eukaryota; kingdom Metazoa; phylum Chordata; class Actinopteri; order Salmoniformes; family Salmonidae; genus Coregonus; species Coregonus clupeaformis. The sequence goes on along the minus strand of NC_059192.1, from coordinate 70,260,717 downwards.
TAACTGACAGTAATATAACTGACGGGTATAACTGACAGTGGGAATAATCGACGGTGGCATAACCGACGGTGGGGATAACTGGATGGTGGCATAACTGACGGTGGTACAACTAACGGTGGTACAACTGGACGGTGGGTATAACTGACAGCTTATATAACCGACGCTAAAAATAACCACAAGCGGTGCAACTGGACGGTGGCATAACTGACGGTGGTATAAACTGGACGGTAAGTATAACCGGGACGGTGCAATCCGACGGTGGTGTAACCGATGGTGGGCATAACTGACGGTGGGTATAACCGACAGGGCATAACCGATGCGGGTATTACCGATCGTGGGTATAATCACAGCCATATAACTGACGTTGGAAACAACTGCCAGTGGTGTAACTGACGGTAAATAACTGACGGTGGCATAACTGACGGGGTATAACTGGACGGTGGTGTAAGACGCAACTGATGGTGGTATAACTGGATTTGTAAGTAAACTGACAGTGGGCATAACTGACAGTGGCATTACCGAACGGTGGTATAACTGACGGGCATAACTGACGTGCGGGTAAACTGACGGTGGTATAACTGATGGTGGGTATAACTGGACGGGTATAACTGACGGTGGTTATAACTGACGTGGTATAACTTGACTGTGGTATAACTGACGGTATAATTGAAGGTGGGTATAACTGACGGTACAACTGACGGCCGTACAACTGGACGGTGGGTATAACCCGACTCGTGGGCATAACTGACAGCCATATAACTGGACGCTATATAACTGACAGTGGTATAATTGACGCAGGTATAACCGACAGCCGTATAACTGACGGTAAGTATAACTGACTGTGGCATAACCGATGCGATATAACCGACATTGGGCATAACCGAAAGGCGGCATAACCGACGCAAGTGGGCATAACTGACGGTGGTATAAACTGACGGTGGGCATAACTGAAGGTGTATAACCGACGTGGGCATAACTGATGGTATAACTGATCGGTATAATCCATGACGTAAGTAAACTGACAGTGGTATAACCGGACGGTGGTATAACTGATGCGGTATAACTTCGGTGGGTATAACTGACGCGGGCATAACTGACGTGTATATCTAACGGTGGGTATAACTGACAGTTGGCATAACTGGACAGTGGGTATTTCTTGATGGTGGAATAATCCGACGGTGGTATAACTGGACGGTGGGTATAATTGAAGGTGGCATAAAATTGACGGTGGGTACAACTGATCAAAGCCGTATAACCGACGGTGGGTATAACTGGGATCACGGCATAACCACAGCGATTTAACTGACGCTAAGAGCAACTGACAAAAATGATAACCGACGTAAGCAACTGACGGTGGTATAACTGATGGTGGGTATAAAACTGAAGGTGTATAACTGACGGCATAACTGACGGGTAAAACTGGACGGTGGTGCAAACTGGATGCAGTGTGGGCATAACTGACGGTGGGTACAACTGACAGAGTGGCATAACTGATTTGTGGTTATTACTGACGGTGGTATAACCGATGTGGTATAACTGACGGTGGTATTACGACGGTGGTATAACCGACGGTATAATCATCGTGGGTATAACTGACGGTGGTATAACTGGACGGTGGTATAACTGACTTATAACTGAAGGTGGTGGCAACTGATGGTGGGTATAACTGACTGCGGCGAAACTGACGGTGGGCATAACTGACGCGGGTATAACTGACGGTATAAACTGACAGGTATAACTGAAGGTGGTATAACTGACGGTGCATAAATGAAGGTGGGTATAATCGACGGTGGTATAACTGAGAGTGGGATTTAACTGATCGTGGTATACAACTGACGGTGGGTATAACTGACGGTGGGTATAACTGACGGTGGTATAACTGACGGTGGTATAACTGACAGTGATATAACTGACGGCATAACTGACAGTGGGCATAACTGACTTTGCATAACCGACTCGTGATAACTAACTGTGGCATAACCGACTCGCGGGTATAAATTCGATCGCTAATGTAACTGACGGTGGTGCATAACCGACAGTAAAGTAACCGACGGTGGCATAACCGACAGCCATAACCGGACGCAGTATAACTGAAGGTGCCAGCAACTTGAATGCAGGCATAACTGACGGTAGAGCAACTGACTGGTGGGTTTGACTGAAGGGTGGGGTATAACCGGACAGCAACATAATCGACGGTGGCATAAAACTGACAGTGGGAATAACTGACGCGGTGATAACTGACGGTGGGGATAACTGATGGTGGGTATAACTGACGGTGGGTATAACTAACGGGTGTATATCTGACGGTGGGGTATAACTGACAGGTACAACTGACGGTGGGTATAACTGACAGCGATATAACTGACGTTGGAAATAACTGCCAGTGGTGTAACTGACGGTGGGTATAACTGACGGTGGTATAACTGACGGTGGGTATAACTGACGGTGGTGTAACTGACGGTGGTGTAACTGATGGTGGGTATAACTGACAGGGTATAACTGACAAGGCGGGGCATAACCGACAGTGGTACTACCGACCTGCGTACAACCGACGGCGGGCAATACCGACGGCATAACCGACGGTGGTTACAACTGACTGTGGCATAACTGGACGGTGGGTACAACCGGACTCGTGGCATAACCGACCGTGGCATAACTGACAGTGGCATAATTGAAGGTGGGCATAACTGACGGTATAAACTTGACGGCCGCATAACTGACGGTGGGTATAACTGACGGTGGGTATAACTGACAGCCATATAACTGACGCTGGGGTATAACTGACAGTGGTATAATTGACGGTGGGGTGGCACCGACAGCTGTATAACCGACGGTGGGTATAACTGACGGTGGGGTATAATCAGACAGCTTATATAACTGACATTGGGCATAACTGATATGGTATAATTGACGTGGGTATAACTGGATAGCTGCATAACTGACGGTGGCATAACTGACGGTGTGTATAACTGACGGTGGTATAACTGACGGTGGGTATAACTGAAGGTGTGTGGGCAACTGACGGTGGGTATATAACGACCGGTGGCATAATCCGACGGGGTATAACTGACGGTATATAACTGACAGTGATATAACTGACGGTATAACTGGACGGTGGGGTATAACTGACGGTGGGTACAACTGACGGTGTGTACAACTGACGTGGGCATAACTGACTCGTGGTACAACTGGACGGTGGCATAACCGACAGTGGTATAAACTGACGCGGGTATAACTGACGGGTTATAACCGACGGTTGTGTATCTAACGGCAGGTATAACTGACAGTGGCATAGCTGACAGTAAGTATTTGGATGGTGGGTATAATGTGTGGTATAACTTACTGTGGGTATAACTGGACGGTGGAATAACAGTGTTTTAAACTGACGTGGGTATAACTGAAGGTGGGTATAACTGACGGTGGGCATGTTTCGACGGCATAACTGACGGTGGTATAAACTGACGGTGGGTATAACTGACGGGTGGGTATAACTGAAGGTGGGTATAACTGAAGGTGGGTATAAATGACGGTGGTATAATCGACGGTGGTATAACTGACAGTGGCATAACTGATCGCGATATAACTGACAGTGGTATAACTGAAGGTTATACCTGACGGTGGTGTAACTGACGTGGGTATAACTGATGGCAAAGTATAACCGACGGTGGGTATAACTGACGGTGGGTATAACTGACAGCTAATATACAACTGACGCTTGGGCATAAATGACAGTGGTGTAACTGACGCTAGTATGTAACTGACGGTGGTATAACTGACGGTTATAACTGAACGTGGGTATAACCGACGCGGTGGGTATAACTAACGGTGGCGTAACTGACGGTGGTGTAACTGATGGTGGGTATAACTGACGGTAAACCGCTGACAGTGGGTATAATCAACGGTGGGGTATTACCAACGCGTGGGTATAACCGGATTTGGTGTAACTGACAGTGGTACAACTGACGGTGGTATAACTGATGTTTATATAACCGACGCTGGAAACAACCGCGTGCGGTGCAACTGGACGGTACAACTGACGGTGATATAACCGACGGTGGGTATAACTGACGTGCAACTGACGGTGGTTAACTGATGGTGGTATAACTGGACGGTGGGCATAAACTGACAGTGGGTATAAACTGACAGTGGGCATAACTGGGACGGTATAAACTGACGCGTGGGTAATACCGACGGTATAACTGACGTGGGTATAACTGACGGTGGGTATAACTGGACGGTGGGCATAACTGACTGGGTGGGTATAACTGACTGTGCATAACCGACAGTGGTATAATTGAAGGTGGGTATAACTGACGGTGGTATAACCGATATGTACAACCGACGGTGGGTATAACTGATCGGTGGGTATAACTGACAGCTTATATTAACTGGACGTTGGGTCATAACTGACAGGTAGTAATGACGGTGGTACAATCGACAGCTGTATAACTGACGTGTGGGTATAAATCAATGTCGTGGGTATAACCGGATAAGCTTATACAACTGACATTGGGTATAACTGACAGCCGTATAACTGATCAGGTATAACTGACGGTGTGTATAACTGACGGTGGCATAACTTTTCGAAGGCGTATAATTCGACGTGGGTATATAATGACGTATAACTGACGTGGTATAACTGACGTGGTATAACTGACAGTGATATAAATTGACGGTGGGTATATAATGACGGTAATAACTGACGGTAATAAACTGACGGTATAACTGAAGGTGTGTATAACTGACGGTGGGTATATAATGACGGTGGCATAAACTGATTTAGGCATATTGAATGGGTGGGTATAACTGACAGTGATATAACCGACGGTGGGTATAACTGATGTGGGTATAACTGACGTGGCATAACTGACGTGGGTATAACTGACGGTGGGTATAACTGACTGGTAAAGTGGAACGATTGTGGTATAACTGACACTGGTATAATCAGACGGTGGGTAACTGACGTGTTATAACTGACGGTTGTGTATCTAACGTAGGTTAAAACTGACAGTGGTTATAGCCGATGGCAATTTCTGATGGTGGGCATAACTGACGGTGGGTATAACTCTACGGTGGCATAACTGGACGGAACAACAGTGGTTTAACTGACGGGTATAACTGAAGGTGGGCATAACTCGACCTGTGTAACTGACGTGGCATAACTGACTTCGTATAAACTGGACGGGCATAACTGACGTGGCAGAACTGAAGGTGGATATAACTGAAGGTGGCAAAAAATGGACGGTATAACTGACGGTATAACCGACAGTGGGCATAACTGACGATATAACTGACAGTGGCATAATTGAAGGCTGTATACTCCGACGGTGGTGTAACCGATCGTGGCATAACCGATGCGCAACCGACTCGTGGGCATAACTGAATCGCGGCATAACCGATACGACAAATAACCGACGCTGGGTATAAATGACAGTGGTGTAAAACTGACGTTGGGTATAACTGACTTGCAGAAGCAACTGACGTGTGTATAACTGAATGTGGGTATAACTGACTTCGTGGGTATAACTAACGGTGTAAACTGACGTGGTGTAACTGATGGTGGGTATAACTTAGACCGGTGGCAAACCGACAGTGGGCATAACTGACGGTGGCATTACTAAACGGTGGCATAAACTGACGCATAACTGACGGTGTATAACTGACGGTGGGCATAACTGACGTGATGTAACTGACGTATAACTGACGGTGGCATAACCGACGGTGGGCATAACTGAAGGTGGCATAACTGACCGCGGCATATCTGATGGTGGTGTAACTGGACGGCAACTGATGGCGGGTATAACTGATCGCGGGGTATAACTGACAGAGGGTATAACTGGATCGTGGGTATTACTGACTTCGTGGTATAACTGACGGTTATAACCGAAGGCGGGTATAACTGACGGTGGCATAAACTGACTCGTGGCATAACTGACGGTGGCATAACCTGAAGGTGGGCATAACCGAAGGTGGGTATAAATGATCGTGGTATAACTGACGGTACGAACTGGACAGTGGTACAACTGACTGCGAGCATAACCGGACAGTGGGCATAACTGAAGGTTGTATAATTCGACTCTGCGGTGTAACTGACGGTGGTATAACCGATGGCGGTATAACCGGACGGTGGGGTGATAACTGACGGTGGGCATAACTGACAGCTTATATAACTGACGCCAAAATAAATGATCAGTGGTGTAACCAATCGCTGGTATAACCGACGGTGGCAATGTCCTGATCGCATAACCGGAACGTGGGCATAACCGACTGTGGCATAACTAACGGTGGTAAACTGACGGTGGGTGCAACTGATGGTGGGTAGCAACTGACGGTGGCAAAACCGACAGTGGGTATAACTGATGGTGGGTATTACTGACGGTGGCATAACCGATCGCAAAGTAACTGACGTGGGCAGAACTGACGTGGGCATAACTGACGGTGACAACCGACTGGCATAACTGACGGTGGCATAACCGGACGGTGGTTACAACTGAAGGTGGTAACTGACGCTGGGCACATCTGATCGCGTGTGGGCAACTGACTCGTGAAAATCCGATGGTAAGTACAACCGATGAACTGCAGAGCATAACCGATGGTGAAAGATGACGCAAGATCCGAGGTAGACGCAACTGCGCTAAGAAGCGGTTTATCGTGAAAAGAACTGATTGTAAAAGAACTGATTTACAAGACCAACGGCAGGACCACGTAAAGCAAAACCTGATGTGAAATAACTGCAGGTGGTTTAACCATCGTGGTACAATCGATTGCAGATTTGAACCATCGTAAATAACTGACTTACAGAAACACGGGTAATAAGAATTGACGGCGGTGAATAACTGACGTAAGATAACCGATGCAAGAACCGACGGCAAAAAAAACAGACAGCAAAATAACTGACGTGCAGCAACTGACGTGGAGACTGACTTGGCGCATAACCACAAGCAAAACCGACTGCGGGCGTGGTTGACCCGGCGTAAAACCGGGACAGAAAACCGAATTGCGGCAATAACTGATAAAAGATGGCAACTGACGTTGCAAAACGAAGGTGTATAACCGACGGTGGTTATAACTGACGGTAATAACCGACGGTGGGTTTAACTGAAGGTGGGTATAACTGACAGTAATATTAACTGACGGTGGGGTATAACGACAGCGGGAATAACTGATCGCGGTATAACCGGACGGTGGGTATAACGATTTGCGGTATAACTGACGGTGGGTAATAACTGACGGTGGTACAACTGACGCGTGGTAAAACTGACGTGGCATAAACTACGCTGACGCGGCATAACCTGACGGTATCCGAAGTATAACCGAAGGTGGCATAAATGACGGTGGTATGAACCGATTCGGCAAATCCGACAGTGGGTACAACTGACTTTACATAACCGACAGCATAACTGAAGGCAAAGCACCAATTTGCAAACTGACGCGGGTATAACGATGGTAAGTATAAACTGACGGTGGGCAGCAACTCGGACGCGTGTGGGGTGCATAACTGACAGCCAGTTATAACCGGACGCCGGGGCAAATGATGGGAAAGGGCAACGACGTGGCATAAATCACGGTGTAATAACGACTGCGCTAACGACTGGTAGAACTGATGGTGGTTACAACTGACGGTGGTGCAAACTGACGGTGCAACTGATGGTGGTACAATCCGATCTCGCGGCAAAACCGACAGTGCGCAATCCACGTGCGCTACTGGACGGTATAACCGACGGTGGGGTATAAACGACACGTGTATGTTTCAATGCAGGGTGATAACCGACGTGATGTAACTGACGGTGGGTATAACTGATTTGCAGTATAACTGACGGTGGTATAACTGAAGGTGGGTATAACTGACGGTGGGTATTCTGGACGTGGTGTGAACTGATCAAAGTAACCGATGGTCACAACGACTGCGGCAGCAACTTAATGGAAGGCATACAACTGACTTCCGGTGGTTAATACTATTGCATATAACTGGACGGTTATAACTGACGTGGGTATTACTGACGGTGCATAACCTGATCGCGGGCAACTGAATGTGGCATAACCGATCGCGGCATAACCAATTTGGCAGCACCGACAGGCATAAAATTCAGCTGCGGCATAACTGACGGTGGCATAACTGATAAGTAATCGAATCAGACGGCATAAATCCGACGTAAAACTGACTGTGGGGGCATAAATGACGCATAACCGACGGTGCAATCAATAATGATACGAACTGACGTGCACAACCGACAGCAACATAAACTGACGGCGGCATAAATCCGGGATCTGGTGGACAACTAACCAGGCATAAACTGACGTGGTAAAAGAACGACGCAAAGCAACTGACTGTGGGTACAACCGGACAGTAGTGTAACCGACGCGTGGTTACAACTGATATGATATATAACTGACGCTAGGCATAACTGGAAGGTGTGTATAATCGACTAAAAAGAATAACCGATGTGCATAAACTGGACGGTGGGTTTAACTGAAGGTGTGGGGTAAACTGACAAAAATATAACTGACGCAAGCAACTGACAGTGAACAACTGGACAGAGATAAATGACGGTGGTAACGAGACGTGCATAACCGACTGCGGGGTATAACCGACGGTGGTACAAACTGACTCGTGGCATAAACTGGACGGTGGTATAACCGGACGTGCGAGCAACTGACGCGGGCATAACTGAAGGTGGTGAAGCAACCGAAGGCGGGTATAAATGACGCAGAACTGACGGCATAACCTGGACAGCGGGTATAACTGATCATGTCCAATGGCGGTGATAACTGATGCGGTATACCGACGGCAAGAACCTGGATTGTGGTATAACCTGATGGTGTACACTGACGCGGGTATAACTGACGGTGGGTATAACTGACAGCCGCATATAACTGATGCCGGGTACAAATGACAGTGGTAAACTGGACGTGCGCGTAACCGATCAGGCAATCGATCGTAGCAACTGACAGAGGGCATAACCGATCAATGGCATTAATGACGGTGGCATAAACTGACGCGGGTATAACTGACGCGGGTATTACTGACGGTAATAACCGACTTGTGCATAACTGACGGTGGTACAAACTGGATCAGGCATAACTGACGGTATAACCGATGCGGTATAACCGACTTCCGCGGCATAACCGACGGTGGCATAACCAACGTGGGCATAACCGACGGTGGCATAAATGAACGGGGGATAATCTAACGGTGGAAAATGACGGTGGTATAACTGGACAGTGGGTATAAACTGACGGTGGCATAACTGACGGTGGGGGATAATCGGTGGGTATAACTGATTTCCGTGGCATAACTGACGGCGGGTGTAACTGATTGTGGTATAACTGACAGTAGTGTAACTCGACGGTGGGTATAACTGACAGTGACATAACCGATGCTGGGCATAACTGAAGGTCGTGTATAACTGACGTGGCACAACTGGACGTGGCATAACCGACGTGGGTTTAACTGAAGGTGGGTATAACTGACAGTAATATAACCGACGGTGTGCATAATCGACAGTGGGAATAATCGACGGTGGTATAACTGACGGTGGGCATAACCGACTATGGCATAACCGATCTGTGGGCATAATCGACTCAAAAAGTACAACTGACGGTATAACTGACGGTGGTATAACTGACGTGGTATAATCTGACGGTATAACTGAAGGTGGGTATATCGAAGGTGGGTATAATTACGTGGTATAACTGACGGTGGTATAACTGATGCGGGTATAAACTGACGGTGATATAACCGACAGTGGGTATAACTGAAGGTGGTACACCTGACGGTAAACGGACGGTGGCATAACTGATGGTGGCTAACCCGACTCGTGGTATAAACTGACGGTGGTATAACTGACAGCCATATAACCGACGCTAGTATAAAATGACAGTGGTGTAACCGACGGTGGCATAACTGATCGTGGTATAACCGACGGTGTGTATAACTGAATGGGGGTATAACTGATGGTGGTATAACTGACGGTGGTGCAAACTGACGGTGTAACTGATGGTGGGTATAACTGACGGTGTAAGTAAAACTGACAGTGGGTATAACTGACGGTGGGCATTACTGACGGTGGTATAACTGGACGGTGGGCATAACTGGACGGTAAATAACTGATCGTGGGTATAACTGTCGGTGATGTAAACGACTTGTGGCATAACCGACAGTGGTATAACCGATGGTGGTTATAACTGGGGCCGTGCATAACCGACTGTGGGGTATAACCGACGGTGCGGTGCAACTGACGGTGTAATCCGATGGTGGTGCATAACTGACGGTAAATAACTGACAGAGGGTATAACTGACGGTGGGTATTACCGACTGGTGGTATAACCGACGCGGGTATAACTGACGGCGGGGCAATACTGATCGTGGCATAACTGAGGGTGGGCATAACTGACGGTGGTTAAAACTGACAGTGGCATAACTGGCTGCGGGTATAACTCGATCGTGGCATAACCGATAGTATCGAACTGACTGCGGTATAAAATGACGGGGGTATAACTGACGGGGTATAACTGATCGCGGTATAACCGACGCGGGTGGTATAACCGACAGCGATATAACCGACGGTGGGTATAACTGAAGGTATAACCGATGGTGGGTATATAATGACGGTGGCATAACTGGACTTGCAAGTATAACTGACGGTGGGTATAACTGACAGTGATATAAACTGACGGTGGTAAGTAACTGACGGTGGTATAACTGATGGTGGGCATAACTGATCGCGGGTATAATCTGACTTGCGGGTATAATCTGATCATGGGTATAACTGGATGCGGTATAAACTGGACGGTGGGTATAACTGACGGGGTTATAACTGACTTGGTTGTATATCTTAACGGTGGGTATAACTGACAGTGGGCATAGCTGTACAGTGGGCATTTCTGATGGTGGGTATAACTGACGGCATAACTTACGGTGGGCATAACTGACGGTGGAATAACAGTGGTTTAACTTGATCAGTATAACTGAAGGTGGTATAACTGACGGTTAAAGTATAATTGACGGTGGGTATAACTGACGGTGGTATAACTGGACGGTGGGTATAACGACGGTAGAAGCAACTGACGGTGGGTATAACGGAAGGTGGGTATAACTGGCTGCGGGGTATATAATGACGGTGGCATAACCGATCTGTGGCATAACCGACAGTGGGTATAACTGGACGGTGATATAAACTGACAGTGGGTCTAACTGAAAGGTGGTATACCTGACAGTGGTGTAACTGACTTATGGGTATAACTGATGGTGGTATAACTGACGTGGTTATAACTGGACGGGGTATAACTGACAGCCATATAACCGACCATAAATGACAGTGGTGTAAACTGACGGTAATAATCGATCGTGGTATAACTGACGTGTGTATAACTGAATGTGGTATAACTGACGGTATAATTCGACGTGGTGTAACTGACGGTGGTGTAACTTTGATGGTGGGTATAACTGATCGTGGGTAAAACCGATGGACAGGGTATAGCTGATCGCGGTTACATTGACGGTGGCATAACCGAACAGTGTATAACCGACTTGTGGCATAACTGATCGCTATAACCGACGTTGCATATCTAACGGCAAGAAGTAACTGACAGTGGTGCAAAGGACAGTGGGTATTTCGATGGCATAACTGGACGGTGGGCATAACCACGGTAATATCTGACGCGTGGAACAATGAAAGGCTTTAAACTGACGGTAACTGAAGGTGTAACTGGACGGTGGCAAAACTGGACGCAACACTGACGGTGGTATAACCGACGCGTGGTATAACTGACGGTAATAACCGACGGTGGGTATAATTACAGTTGCGGGTATAACTGAATGTGGGCATAAAATGAGTCGGTATAACTGACGGTGGCATAACTGACAGTGGGCATAACTGACGCGATATAACCGACAAATGGTAACTGAAGGTGGTATACCTGACAGTGGTGTAACTGACGGTGGGTATAACTGATGGGGTATAACCGACGGTGGGTATAACTGGACGGTGGGTATAACTGACAGCCATATAATCCGATCGCCATATAAATGACAGTGGTGTAACTGACGGTGGCATAACTGACGGTGGCATAACTGATGTGTGTATAACTGAATGGGTATAACTGACGTGTACAATTGACGTGGTAACTGACGGTGTAACTGATGGTGGGTATAACTGACGGTGGTAAAACTGACAGTGGTATAAATACCTGTGGGTATTACTGACGGTGGCATAAATCCGACGGTGGGCATAACTGACGGTGGGTATAACTTTCGACGGTGATGCAACTGGACGGTGGGCATAACTGACGGTGGCATAACCGATCGCGGGTATAACTGAAGGTGGCATAACTGACGGTGGGTATAAAACTGATCGTGGTGTAACCGACGGTAAATCCGACGGTGGCATAACCGATCGCGTAACTGACAGAGGGTATAACCGACGGGTGGGCATTACTGACGGTGGTATAACCGACGGTGGGTGCATAACTGACGGTGGTGCATTACTGGACGGTGGTATAACGGACGGTGGGTATAACTGACGGTGGGTATAACTGACGGTATAACTGACGTATAACTGCTGACAGTGGGTATAAACTGAAGGTGAGTATAACTGACGGTGGTATAACCGATAGTGAATTTAACTGACGGTATAAACTGGACGTGGCATAACTGGACGGCATAACTGACGCATAACTGATTTACAACCGACAGTGATATAATCAAATGTGTGGGTATAACTGACAGTGGGTATAACTGACTTGTGGCATAACTGAATCGCGGGCTAACCAACGGCGTAACTGACGGTGGTATAACTGACGCGGCGTAATTCGATCGGTGGGCATAACCGAGCAGTGTAACCGACGGCATAACTGGGATATGATATAACTGACGCTAGTATAACTGAAGGTGTGTATAACTGACGGTGGAAGTAACTGACGGCATAAAATCAACCAGTGGGTTTAACTGAAGGTGGGTGCGGCAACTGACAGCAATATAACTGACGTATAACTGACAGTGGAACAACTGACGGTATAACTGACGGGTGGGGATAACTGATGGTGGGGTATAACTCGATCGTGGGTATAATTCAACGTGGGTATAACTGACTTCGTGGTATAGCTGATATGGTACAACTGACGTATAACTTTCGACAGCTTACATAACCGACGCTAAATAACCGCCAGTGGTAATCCGACGGCATAACTGATCGCTGGCATAACCGATCGTGGCATAATTGACGGTGGAGTAATCGACGGTGGTGTAAATTGATGGTGGTATAACTGACGGTGTTTATAACTGACAGTGGTATAACTGATTTTGTGGTATTACTGGGGACGGTATAACTGATTTTTGGGTATAACTGAATGGTGGTACATTGACGGTGGTATAACTGACGGTGGTTATAATCCGACGGTGGTATAACTGACGGTGGGCATAACTGACGGTGGTTATAACTGACTGTGGTATAACTGACGGTGGTATAATTGAAGGTGGTAAAATTGACGGTGGTACAACTGACGCTTTACAACTGACGACGGTGGTATAACTGATGGTGGGTATAATCTGACAGCCATATAACGACGCTGGGCATAACTGACAGTGGCATAAATTGACGGTGGGTATAACTGACAGCTGTATAACTGACGGTGGGTATAATCATTGATCGTGGGTATAACTGACAGCGATATAACAGACATTGAGTATGTAACTGACAGTGGTATAAACTGACGGGGTATAACTGACGGTGGTATAACTGACGGTGGGTATAACTGAAGGTGTAATAACTGACGGTGGGTATAACTAAGTGTGGATATAACTGACGGTGGGTATAGCTGACAGTGGTACAATTGACGTGGTATAACTGATAGCTATATAACTCGACGTTGGGAATAACTGCCAGTGGTGTAACTGATCGTGGGTATAACTGACGATGGTATAACCGATCGTGGGTATAACTGACGGTGGAGTAATTGACGGTGGTGTAACCGATGTGGCATAACTGACGTGTTTATAACTGACAGTGGGTATAACTGACGTAAATTACTGACGGTATAACTGACGGGTGGGTATAACTGACAGTCGTATAACTGACGGTGTGTATAACTGACGGTATAACTGACGGTTGGTATAACTGAAGGTGTTTATAACTGATGGTGGCATATATATGACGGTGGTATAACTGACGGGTGGGTATAACTGACTGGTGGGTATAACTGACAGTGATATAACTGACGGTGGGTATAACTGACGGTGGGTATAACTGATGGTGGGTATAACCGACGGTGGCATAACTGACGGTGGGTATAACCTGACGGTGGGTATAAACTGACAGTGGTATAACTGACGGTGGGTATAACTGACGGGTTATAACCGACTTCCGTTGCATATCTAACGCGGGTATAACTGACAGTGGGCATAGTTGACAGTGGGTATTTCTGATGGTGGTATAACTGGGACGGTATAACTTACGGTGGGTATAACTGACTTGGTGGGAATAACAGTGGTTTAACCGATCGTGGCATAACTGAAGGTGGCATAAAACTGACGGTGGTATAAACTGATTTGGTGGGTATAACTGACGGTATAACCGACTTGTGGGTATAACTGACTTCCGTGGTATAAACCTGACGGTGGGCATAACTGAAGGTGGTATAAATCAGCTGTGGTATAAATGACGGTGGTATAACTGACGGGTGGTATAACCGACAGTGGGCATAACTGGACGGTGACATAACCGACAAGCGGGTCTAATCGAAGGCATACCCGACAAGTGGTGCAGTAACCGACGTGGGCATAACTGATGGTGGTATAACCGACGGTGGTTATAACTGACGGGGTATAACTGACAGCCATATAACTGACGCTAGTATAAATGATGGTGCGGTGTAAACTGGATCGTGGTATAACTGACTCGCGGTACAACTGGACGCGTTACAACCGAATGCGGGGCATAACCGACGGTGGTAACTGACGGTGGTAACTGACGGTGGTGTAACTGATGGTGGGTATAACTGACGGTGGGTAAAAACTGGACAGTGGGTATAGCTGACGGTGGGTATTACTGGACGGTGGTATAAACCGACAGTGGTATAACTGACGGTGGGTATAACTGACGGGTTATAACTGGACGTTGTATATCTAACGGTGGGCATAACTGTATGCGGGGGCATAGCTGACAGTGGTTATTTCTGATGGTGGGTATAACTGACGGTGGGTATAACTTACGGTGGGTATATCTGACGGTGGGAATAATCAGTGGTTTAACTGACGGTGGGTATTAACTGAAGGTGGGTATAAAACTCGACGGTGGGTATAACTGACGGGGGTATAACTGACGGTATAAACTGGACGGTGGCATAACTGACGGTGGCATAATTGGACGTGGCATAAATGAAGGTGGGTATAACTGAAGGTGGGTATAAATGACGTATAACTGACGGTGGCATAACCTGACAGTGGGTATAACTGGACGGTGATATAACCGACAGTGGGTATAACTGAAGGTGGTATTACCCAAGGTGCGGTGCAACTGGACGGTGGGTATAACTGATGGGGTATAACTGACGGTGGGTATAACTGACGGTGGCATAACTGACAAGTTTAACATAAACTGACGTTGGGTATAAATGACAGTGGTAAACTGACGGTGGGTATAACTGACGGTGGTATAACTGACGGTGTGTATAACTGAATGCATAACTGACGGTGGGTACAACTGATCGCAGTAACCGACGGTTAACTGATGGTGGGTATAACTGACGGTGGAAAAACTGACAGCGGGTATAACTGACGGTGGGTATTACTGACGGTGGTATAAACTGACGGTGGGTATAATCGACGTGGCATAAATCGACGTGATGTAACTGGACGGTGGGTAACTGACGGTGCATAACCGGATCGTGGGCATAACTGAAGGTGGGCATAACCGACGGTGGGTATAACTGACGGTGGTGTAACTGACTTGGTGGTGTAACTGATGGTGGGTATAACTGACGGTGGGTATAACTGACAGAGGGTATAACTGACGTGGGTATTACTCGACGGTGGTATAACCGACGTGGGTATAACTGACGGTGGTATTACTGACGGTGGTATAACCGACGGTGGGTATAACTGTCGCGGGTATAACTGACGGGTACAACTGACGGTGGTATAACTGACAGTGGCATAACTGAAGGTGGTGGCGAACTGGACGGTGGCATAAACCGATAGTGGATTTAACTGACGCGTATAACTGACGGTGGCAAATAACTGGACGGTGGGCATAACTGACTTGCATAACTGACGGTGGTATAACCGGACAGTGATATAAACCGACGGTGGGCATAACTGGACAGTGGGCATAATCGACGGTGGTATAAACTGACGGTGGGGATAACTAACGTGAATACAACTGACGGTGGGTATAACTGATCAAGTGGTGTAATCCGACGGTGGTATAACTGAAAGTAGTGTAACTGACGGTGGGTATAACTGACAGTGATATAACTGACGCTAAGTATAACTGAAGGTGTATAATGATCGTGTGTATAACTGACGGTAATAAACTGACGGTAAGTATAACTGACGGGCAAACCGACGTTGTATATCTAACGGTGGGGTATAACTGACAGTAAAAGTAGCTGACAGTGGGTATTTCTTGATGGTGTACAACTGACTGTGGGCAGCAACTTTACGGCATAACTGATCGGTGGAATAACAGTGGTTTAAATTGACGGTGCGGTATAACTGAAGGTGGTATAACTGGACGTGTACAAACTGGATCAGGTAAAACTGACTTCCGTATAAACTGGACGGTGGGCATAACTGGACGTGGGGTAAGCAATCGAAGCTGTGGCATAACTGAAGGTGGCATAAAATGACTAGTTGCATAACTGACGGTATAACTGACAGTGGGTATAACTGACGGTTGACAGCAAACTGACAGTGGCATAACCTGAAGGCTGTATACCTGACGGTGGTTAACTGACGGTGGCATAACTGATGCAGGTATAACTGACGGTGGGTATAACTGACGGGTATAAACTGACAGTTTATAACTGACGTTGGGCATAAATGACAGTGGTAACCGACGTTGGGCATAACTGATGGTGGCATAACCGACTCGT